>NW_028250320.1:0-77829 GCF_964263255.1 Lissotriton vulgaris | reverse complement strand
TCAATTTCATTACAAAACAGGAGGCTACATTATGCATCAATCCTTTAATGCAACTCACAAACAGCCGCTTACATCATAAAGATAAGAACTAGAATGAGGTGACAACATGGCAACAATATAAGGCATAAGCAAGAGCAGAGCTGCCTCTTTTAAATGTGGCTCACAAGCAGATAAATTGGTTCTCCTTACTCTTTTACTTTAAGCCACATATTATTTGATATTAATTGTGGTTATTGATATTTTTTACTGCTTACTTTATTCATTTTTGATGTTTCCTTATTGCTACTATTATTAATAGGTTTAAAATTAATTTTGTCCTTTTTGTGAACTTTTTACGCTTTATCTGATTCCCTATACCCTCAACTTCCAATTTATGGTTGTCGTTCTCCTCCCACCTCCTCCCTTCCTCATCGATTCGGGCTTGTGTGGGCTCCCCCTAACCTTGGACGCTCCGCAGTGCTTCCAATGCGCCTCTCCTCCTTGTTGGGCACGCGTTTATTCTGAGCGCTTCAGGGGGATGTGTGTGCTTTTCTCTTTCCCCTAAGTGTTATAATTGAATATCAGCATTTTAGACATGCTTGCCCTTCCTCGCGGGTACGTCTCTCCCTGCCTAGCTAGGAATGGACCTTGGCAGCAGCGGTGTTACGCGCCCTGCCTTCTGAGGTCCTTTCCTTTAATCCACCCGCAGCGGCTGGCTCGAGCGCGTCAGTTGCATCGGGCTTGCCAGCCGCTGCCGGAGAAGTTTCAGCTGTTCCCTCGCTGCCCTTTTGTGCATTTTCGCTCCTTCCGCCACTTCCCAGATTAAATCATCACTTATTTCTGCATTAAAAGGGAGTTTACCCCTTTTAGATTTTTAGATATTGCCCTTCTACATTAATTATTAAGCACCCTTTTATTATTTATCTAAGAATTATTTCTACATTAATAATTATTAAGCACCCTTTTATTATTTTTTATCTAAGAATTATTTCAGTAAATAATGTATTTAAAATTTAAATAAAAATATAAAAAATAATAAAATAAAAAATACTTGAATATAAATAAAAAATATTAGAAAAAGGAGAGCATTTGAAACACTTGTTAATAAGTTAACATTTTAATCTATCCTTAAGTTATTTACTTACCAGTCATGTCTGATCTGGAGTCAGATGACGCTATTGCTAGCTCCTCTAACCACGGCAATGACTCCTTTAAGATTTTCTTACAAAAGGAGAGGAGGTCCTGCATAATGGATACGCTGAATGAGGTCATGTCGTCCAAGAGACCATTCCTACAAGTGAAGCATTGTGAAGGCACTATTGGAGGTCGTAGCACCTCTGTTGACCTGGGAGGTCCTAGCACCTCACGTTCTATGGGAGGCCCCCGCGCCTCAAAAGGTACAGGTGTCCCTCGCGACACGATTAGGATGGGTGCCCCTAGCGGCGTGAATTTGGTGGGTGCCCTTCGCGACACAATTGTTAATAGTGCATGTGATGATGCAGGCTCTGATTCGGATGAAGACGAAGTCTACAAAGACCCTTATGACGAGTTTGTCCTTGACCTGGATGACCAGGATCTGAATGACTTGGACTTTAATATTCATTCCGAGGCGGACTCCTCTCCCTCTTCTAGAGACGCCATTTTTGGCCCCTTAGGTGGCAAAATGTTTTTCCCAAATAACATCTCCCACCCTAATAGTTCTAAATGGTTTCCCCACGATCATGTTGCCAAGTTTATTTCTAGATAGCTAAGAAACTCTCTAGAAAGAGAGTCTCGTAATACCCTGAGGTCCGAATGCCCGAGACCCTGCATCAAAGACAAGGTCTGCTAGACCCCCAACCTCGATCCTGACCTTAATACATTTTTGTTCAAACTGGGTAAGGATCCCATAAAAGGCATTGAGAGGGCTCTTAAAAGCGGTCAGGAAACTTGGCGTGAACGTTTTCAATTCTCGGTCTCTTTTTTGGGGCACATTTGATGTGGACCTTTTTGCCAGCAGATTGACTTTCCAACTTCCCCATTATTACAGCTGGATGCCAGACCCGGGCGCTCTTGCAGTGATGGTGCAGTGAGCTATAAAACGGTGATGGATCAAGCCCCGATGTCTTGACTGGGTAGGAGTATTCTGCATCATTCAGAAACTCTGTCCATCACCTTTTCCAAAATCGCTCTTGCAGTGAACGTCTTTCTCCAGCCATAGTCCCTTCACCCTTACGCCTTCCCCCCCCTTTACCATGATTCAGAGGGTTCTACAAAAAGTGAGACAGGATCAGTGCTCCCTAGTCCTGATAACTCCTTTCTGGCCCTCTCAGGCATGGTTCCCCACAACTCTGGAACTTTCATGCGACATTCCCTTCCTGATTCCTGCAACGAAAGGTCTGGTTCTAAACGCAAACCGAGAAGATCACCAACTTGTGCTTTCAGGGAGTTTGAACCTTCTTGCCTGTAAAGTGTCAGGCAATCTAACGAGTTGTCTGGACTTTCGTCATCTGCTCTCACTCTCCTCGGAGAATCCTGGGCACCAGGAACTCACTACAGGTATAATAACATCTGGAGAAAATGGTTTTGTTGCTGCATGGAGAGGAGCTTGGATCCCGTGGAGACGTAAGCATGGGCTGAAAATTCGTTCCGGTTGCGGAATTTGCATATTTTCCGCGATTTCGCGATCTGCGAATCTCGTGAAATCGCGGTAAAATCCGCGAATCAGTGGGGCGAATTTTCAGCCAAGCACTTACACGGTTACAGCAGCAGGTGCAAAAGTTGAAGCTAATTTTTTGTAACCTTTCACAAAAGGGTTACAAAGAAATTAACTTCAACTTGGGCACCTGCTGCTGTAAGCCTGTAAGTGCTTCCTGGCGCCTCGTTGCCTACTTGCAACTATTCTCTGACCCTGCTCTGACCCTTGAAGCAGGGTCAGAGAATAGTTACAAGTAGGCAATGAGGTGCCGGTCACGAAAATTAAACCTCAACAGGAAGCACTGACAGATATAAAAACAAGCATTTGCAATGCAATAGGTCTCTCATTAGGAAAGTATGAGCTATTGGTCTCGTAAATGACAATTTTTTTTATTTATATGTTGGTTTTGAAAATAGCTAAATTAATAGCTCTGTCATTTACAATGCCAATAGTTATAACTTTCACAAATGTGACACCTATAGCATTTGTAATGCAACATGTTTTGTATTTACGTGACTTAGATGTATTGATATTACAAATTACAATGGCGTTTAATTTCTTTAAATAATTAATACTTAAATAAAAGTGATTTTAATTTATAAAATGGCAATAGCTTAAACTTATGTAAATAACTTTTGTGAAGATTATGTTCAGTGTATTTTATTGTGACGAAAATCCAAGAACAGAAGTGAAATATTAACATATTTTTGTGACATTTGTAATAAAGCTTGAAACATTGAGAGAACATATTAGAACCAGTTGTTGAATGGTTGCGCAGATTGATGCTGGGGTGGCGCTGGGGTGGCGCTGAGTGGTGCTGTGGTGATGCTGAGTGGTGCTGAGTGATACTGGGGTGGTGCTGAGTGATGCTGGGGTGGTGCTGAGTGATAATGTGGTGGTGCCGAGTGATGCTCTGGTGGCGCTGAGTGATGCTGTGGTGGCGCTGAGTGATGCTGTGGTGGCGCCGATTGGTGCTGTGGTGGCGCCGATTGGTGCTGTGGTGGCGCCGATTGGTGCTGTGGTGGCGCCGATTGGTGCTGTGGTGGCGCCGAGTGGTGCTGCTGAGTGGTGCTGTGGTGGCGTCGAGTGATAATGTGGTGGCGCAGAGTGGTGCTGCGGAGTGGTGCTGTGGTGGCGCTGAGGTGGTGCTGAGTGATGCTGTGGTGGCACTGAGTGGTGCTGAGTGGTGCTGTGGTGGTGCTGAGTGATGCTGAGTGATAATGTGGTGGTGCTGAGTGATGCTGGGGTAGCGCTGAGTGATGTGGTGATGCAGAGGGCAGAAGGGCACAAAATACCAGTCTAACAGAGGGCAGAAGGGCACAAAAAACGAGTAACAGGGGGCAGAAGGGCACAAAAACGAATCTAACAGAGGGCAGAAGGGCAGAAAAACAAGGGAAAAATGAGTAACAGGGGGCAGAAGGGCACAAAAAGCGAGTCTAAGAGGGGGCAGAATGAATCCGGCCCGCGTGTTTGTCCACGAAGATGCCACCTTTTTGTGCAATACCTCTACTCAACTGGAGCACTTTCTACTGTCTAATCAGTAAGTGCTCCCTCGTTGGCTAAATGTATAGGGGCAGATTTACAATAACTGGCGCATCTCCAGGGATGCGCCAGTTACTGTGCGCCGCAGATCCGCCACCCATGGTGCGCCGCATTTACAATGCGGCACGCCATGTGGCAAAAATGGCACAGATGCGTCACGCATCTGTGCCGTAAAAGCAGCGCATTGCTGGAGCTGCAGCGCAAGCACGACGCAGCTCTAGGGGGCTCTACCTCCCCAATGCTGCGTCAAGCCTTGCGCCCGCTTCAAACAGGCGCAGGGTTTTGACGCAGCATTGACCTAAAAGTGACTGAGTGAAATCTTGTAGATTTCACTCTGCCACTTTTAGGAGGCATTCCTGCGCAGGAACGCCCTCCCCTGCGCCGGAATGCCTCCTGATGGCGCAGGGCTTTACAACGTGACGCATCTCTCAGATGCGGAATTGCAAAAACAACAGGTGATGGACCGAATGTGGATCAATGTCACACATTCAACCCAGTCAAAAGATCTGGGTCCTAATCCATCGTTTTTTTGCACTCCACACCACCCTGGGTTAGACAATGGCGATATGCAAATCAGCTCTGACCCTGTGCCCCATGGGAACAGTCCAGTCCGAACTACAAAAGCCATGTCCTTCCCAGAACGGAATCAAGCATCCGAGGACCGGACCGGTTTCGAGGTAACACCTCTCATCAGCCCGGCTAGCTTGACACCAGTGGTGTGGAGTGCCTGGGACCCACGTCTGGGCATCCCCAGTACACTTATAGCGGAATTGCAAAAACAACAGGTGATGGACCGAATGTGGATCAATGTCACACATTCAACCCAGTCAAAAGATCTGGGTCCTAATCCATCGTTTTTTTGCACTCCACACCACCCTGGGTTAGACAATGGCGATATGCAAATCAGCTCTGACCCTGTGCCCCATGGGAACAGTCCAGTCCGAACTACAAAAGCCATGTCCTTCCCAGAACGGAATCAAGCATCCGAGGACCGGACCGGTTTCGAGGTAACACCTCTCATCAGCCCGGCTAGCTTGACTCCAGTTGTGTGGAGTGCCTGGGACCCACGTCTGGGCATCCCCAGTACACTTATAGCGGAATTGCAAAAACAACAGGTGATGGACCGAATGTGGATCTCTCAGATGCATCATGTTGTTAATACCCAGCACCATGGTACAACTTTTGTGCTGGCGCTGCGTCACAAAAGTGACGCAACTGCGGCGCAAAAGAGGCGCAAGCGGCCTGTAAATCTGCCCCATAGTGCTTTTACTACACTGTAGTTGCATAAAGGGACAGAAGGTGTGTCTCCAGTGACCATGTGTGGCTGTGCCTGTGTTACAGGCACACATGGTCACTGGAGACACATCTTCTGGCCCTTTACGCAGCTACAGTGTAGTGAAAGCACTATACATTTACCCAATGAGGGAGCACTTACTGGATTAGCCAGTAGAAAGTACTCCAGGGCAAATTGCAAAAAAATCTGCGATTTCGCGGGAAAATTCGTGGATTTTTTTGCGATTTCACGGGGAAATCCGCGAATTAGCAGAACGCGAATTCACAAATTTCGCCCATGCTTACTCCTATTGTCAATATAGTTAATTTTCTTGTTTAACTATTCGACAATGGTCTGTCCTATAGATCGATTAATTGTTATAGATCTGCCATTTCCGCCGGACATTCTCTTGTCAACGGTAAGATGGTTGGTAATAATGTTATTATCCGTAGAGTTTTAAAGAGTATTAGACTAAGAAGACCTCCTAGGCCTAAATACCAATTTGTGTGGGACGTTAAACTTATGCTTGACCTTTTTTGCTCTTGGCCTGATAATTCTCTTCTTAACAGGAAATGTCTTTCCATTAAACTTGCTTCTCTGTTAGGTTTAATTTCTTGTCGTAGAGTTTCCGATGTGAAATCTCCAGATATTTCTAATAGATGCTATGACATGTTTGGTGTTCAGTTTGAAATCCTTAGAACTAAAATCATGTCAGATTCTATTTTTTACCCTCGTTTTGCCTACTGCAAAAAACTTTGTGTTGTTGATTGTATGTAAGAATACGATACCAGAATGAAAGCCATTCACCCTTCTGATGCCAATCAACTTCTCATTTCTTTTGTCAAACCTTTTAAACCCATCTCATCCTGTTCTATTGCCAGATGGATTAAATTAGCTATGAACTTTGCTGGTATCGGCCTTTCTAAAATTCAACCTCATTCTCTCAGAGGTGCTATGGCTAGCAAGTCCTTCTGGTCTGGGGGTAAGTTGGATGTTAGCCTTAAAGCTGCTGATTGGTCCAATGCCTCTACTTTTGCTTATCATTATTGTAAACCTATTGAACATATGTCCGACGTTGTTCTTCAAGGCTACCAACATGCATAATGTAGCCTCCTGTCTTGTAATGAAATTGAGATTCTCATATTAACATGACCAGAGAATCTGGATTTCATTAAAGACACGAAGGCTAACATTATCCCTTCCGTCCCTCCCTTGGACAGAGTATTTATTCTTATGCTTTTTTTTTACTATTTGCACTTCATATGATGTTGCTATTTGGTCATGTTCAGGTTTACAATTTGCTTTTTTCTTTGCAAGGTTCTTTCAACCTTTTAATTTTTCACTTTTATTTTCAGATAATTTGACCTAACGGATCTTCATGGATTTGCCTTCACTTCCTTCCTTGGAATTCACCTTCCTCATCGCTTTCTGGTCCAAGTTGCTCCTAGATTTTGCTGACTTTCTCCTTGCTTCATTACATTTAAAAGAGGCAGCTCTGCTCTTGCTCATGCCTTATATTGTTGCACCTCATTTTAGTCCTTATCTTTATGATGTAAGCGGCTGTTTGTGAGTTGCATTAAAGGATTAATGCATAATGCTAGCCTCCGTGTCTTTAATGAAATCCAGATTCTCTGATCATGTTAATAGGAGAATCACAATTTACCATAGGGAGAGCATATGAACTTTAGCACTGATCAGCAGTGGTAAAGTGCCCAGAGTCCTAAAACCAACAAAAACAGGTCAGACAAAATACAGGAGGAAGGCTAAAAGTTTAGGGATGACCCTGCAAAAGAGCCAAGTCCAACAGCATGAATATGCAAAGAGGAAGATTGGGGAGCGGACATCTTCATGGCAAGGAAGTGTTAAAGGAATTAACAGGGCCTACATTTTGCAGGGTCCGGTTAGCACTCCCTTCAGTTATTCTCGAGCTGCTGAAATGTATATTTCATGAATACATGGACTTTCTGACTTTCTCCTCACACATTCTCCTATGCATTATAGTTATACCTATATGAACTCCCCCCCCCCCTCCCTAAAGGACATCAAGGTAAGAAATTGATGGCAAATCAGAAAGTACACTGCCCCCTTCCCCCTTCATGGGCACACCAGATTTCTATAACTTCGCATGTATTCTTTATGTCAAGATCCCGTCCTGCTAACTTCTTCCCTTAATGACAATAGTCCGAGAGCCCTTGCATTGTAATGCTCGATCATCAGGACTATTCATCTCAACTATCCCTCATTGACTCATTAAAATACATTCTTTAAAGCAACACTTCACTGCTAACGCCGTTAGGGATTTATTGATGGCAAGCTGGTTAGATCATTTGTGCCTTAAGCCTGGACTCACTTCCGGTGATCACTGTAAGGGCCCGTTTGCTTTTATTAAGTTTGCAAATAACGTAACTTAGTTCATACATTTTCCTTGAATTACCTCATCGTGTATCTCGGGTGCTACTTTACTGTGGACTTTGACCCTATAAAATAACAACAAGCATTGTCAAAGCCAATAGACCTGGCATAAGTGAACTAAATCATGGAAACGGAGGCATGCACAAACGTAAGCAGACTATTTGTGCAGTGCCACTGCATAACCGGCTGCATGTATCGCAACCATATGGGAATAAAACACAAGTAACAGATGTAAAAGGTACATTGAATCTGCAGACATTTCTGCATGTCTGTTCACAGAACGTAGCACAATAAAGACAAAACACTGGTTTTGGCAATGCTTGTTTATCTTAGTGAAATGACACAAAGGCAAAAAATAGAACCAGAATGGGTTCTTTGCATGCTGTGCCATAGAGTCCAAGTAATACCTCAACGATGAGGCCCAAATGGCTGACACTGACCAGAGGTGGTGGTTGTTCCCAACCACACTAGCTTAGCAGGTCAGGTGGGACTCTTCTTATTAGAGCTGGACCAAGAAGCATTTCCATATGGTTGATCTCTGTCTGCAGTGAGTAAGCATGGGCGGAAAATCCATTTCGCTCGCGGATTTTGCGGATTTTCGGTAAATTTGCAATCCGCGAAATTCGCGAATCTCCTGCAAAATCCGCAAATCCGCGAGCAGCGGATTTTGCTCGCACTGTTCGCGTGAGTTCGCGGCTTCCCAGTACAACTTCGCGCCCCGCGAATAAGTGCAAAATTGCAGAAATACGAGCAAAACTGAAACTACTTACCAGGTTCAAAAGTTCAGGCTCATCATTAGTAGCCATTTCCTGTAGTGCTTCCTGAGGGGCCCCTCCAGAGTTCAGTTGCCAGTTGCAACTATTATGTGACCCTGCTCTGAACCTCAGAATAGTTACACATATGCCACAAAGGTCCTGAATTACAGCTAAGGGAGACAAGCAGGAGCCAGGCTGGAAGTTCAAATCCATTAATCAGCCCCTAATTCATTATTGTCAGTTGGGGCAGGGCAGGTGTTGTAACTAATTTTGCAACAATGAAAGCACTTAGCAAGTGCAAAAGATCACTAATCAGGAAGCACTAAGGAAGCAGGTGCCAGCTAAAAAAATATTCTGTGACACATTAATCAGCCCCAAATTAATTCAGGTCACTTGAGGCAGGGAAGGTGTGCTTGCGTTGCCACAATAATGTACACTGACTGGACAACCAGAGGGTGCTGTGATGAAACAGAGGGTGGCATGGGTGGGCCAGAGGGTGGCATGAGTAGTCAGAGAGTGGCAGTGGTGACAGAGAGTGGCAGTGATGAAGAAGAGTGTCCCAAACAGGCTGGACACGTAGAAACAACAAGTTCACGAAACTTGCGACCCGACAGGTAAGTTCGCAATTTGCGACATTGTACAAAACCCTCGCGAACTGGCAGAAACCCGCGCAAACACAAAAAAAAATCCGCAAATTCGCGAGAATTTGCGGATTGCGAGTTCGCAAATCCGCAAAATTCGCGAACGCGAGATTCGCAAAATTTGCCCAAAACCGGAATTAAGCCCAATACAATTTCTATTGGCTGAGATTAATACAAGCATTCAACTCCTACCTTTTCTTGATTTTCTCAGTAGTTACAATAGTGGTCACAGCTGTACTCCCTACTAAGTATGTAGGTAAAGTAAGTAAGTAAAGTTTATTATGCATAGTTAATTAAAACCAGTGCAAAGCGTATTACAATCAGTAAACATAAGAAAAAAGTAAAATAATATATACATTAAAAAATCATTAAGATTTGTGCGTTATTTACTTACTACTAAGTATGGGCAAATATTCCGAATTCGCAGTACGCAAATTCATGCAAAAGCGTACTCTCGTTCCGCAAAATCCGCAAGTTGCGGATTATTTTATTTTTGCATGTTTGCGGATTTTTTTTCAGCACAGCTACCGCGAAGTTACCCATGCGGTCGTACATGGGTGCGGCCATCTTGTTTTCAGTATTTGCGTGGCGCATTTCCCTATCCGGGCGCTAGTTGCATGCTCGCGTTGTGCATTTCCTACGTGCGGGGCGCAATTGCTTGTCCACGTCCGTTTTTGCATGCCTGTGGGGGAAATATCGCGCTAACTTACCCTCGTGGTCGCAACGGGCATGGCCATCTGGTTTTTCATTCATTGCTATGGTTCTGGGCATGCTTTTTCAATACTCCTTCAATATTTGTAATCCTATGTTTTTTTGAATATTTAAAAAAACATTTTGCTCATTATCTATCACTCTATTTTTGTACATCTATATTTTGTGTTTTTTTCTACTTTACGTTACTTTAAAATTACTTTTTTTAATCTCTTTTATTTTATTTTTCCCTATTCTTTCCTATTTTATTTTCCTTTAACTGTCCAGGACCATGGCAAAGGGAGCCGGCAAAAACCTGAAGGGGAAGGGTCCCGTAGGGCTCCCTTGAGGGCGCTTAAGGCGGGAAGCTGTAAATTCCAGGGAGATCTTCAGCACGGTGGAGGTGGCCGCACTGGTCTACTTCGTGCAGCGCCACCTCCCCAAGACCGTCGCGGCAGGCCGGGTACGGCCTCCAGGAGCCTCGCCAGCTATGGGGTAAGGTGTGCCGGCCATGTATCCGGAGTCTGGGGTCCGGCGCACCTACAAGCAGGTGACACACCGGTGGTCGGACATACTGGACCCGGAACAAGACCTGCTCAACCTGCTTGGTGTCGAGATCCCTGGGCTTGGTGAGTACTAGCAGCTATTTAATCACTACTTTGTTGTCATCTGCTCTGTGTTATGATATTGCAAATATATTTTTTTTTCCGAAGAGCAAGAATGCTGCCGATTACATTGCAGGTAAATTATGTTTCAAAAGCTTCTGTGATTGCAGGTGCTCGCCTGCTCACTGGCGGTGCTACTATGCTTACTTGTTTTCAATTTTGTGCTCATTTGACCTGAGTGATTATGTAGGAGTGTACTTTACAGAACTGCGTAATGCTAGACACTAGAGACTCAAGTCCAGTCCTTCTCTTGTACTCCTGCCACTAAGAAGAGATAGTGGTGGTGGATTGATAGTTGGAGTATATTTTGGCTGGTTATTTAGTAGGAAACTTTTTAGTGGTCTGCAATCATGGCGGACTTTGTCTGTCACTTTGCGTGCTGCGGAGTGCTGCCTGCCAGCCCTAGTAGAATCTTTTGGTATTTGGTTTAGTGAGTTACATAACTTTCCAGGTAGACCGTCCGCAAATACCAGCATTACTAATATCCTAGTTGACCACATCAGATAGACAACAATTGCACTAAATGTATTGACCTATTTCCCTGAAATAATTTGTTATTGTTGTTTTGAAATGTTTGATTTGGTTGACAACAATCATCCATGTTTGTGTCTTTCTTTCATGTACATCAGCTCCTCCCACGGGCCAGAGGAGGTAGCAGCGCCGGCAGAGCAGGAAGGCCAGGATCGGTCCGCAGAGGGCTCCTCTGCTGGCCCCAGTAAGTTTTCCTGTTAATATTAATAAATATACTTCCCTAACTTTTACAGCACCAATTTATTCCCAACGTTCATCATAATTCCATTTTTTCCTAAATAGTCTTTGATCTTCTTGTAGACCGTTTCTAAATTCTTATCCTGCCTCTACTATGACTCTTTTATTAGTCTGTGTAGCTAGCTAAGCTTGCACAGTTGGCAAAAGGTGTTAAAACAAAACTCCTATTCAGCAATAGCTCTAGGCATGGAGTGCAGTCCTCTGGGTTGTCCATAATGTCTATTGAAGTCTTCATAATGTTTATGCTTTGACAATTCCCAACAACAAAATGTCAATGACCACCAACAATAAGATACTATTTTACTTTTTGATTGGATAGGAGAACATACTACTACTGTTGCAGGGACTATTCTGCACAAACAGAACTATGAACAAGAAATAGGGCATTGGTGATAATAGGCGCAGTTAGACTTCCCACATACCTCAGTCATAACAGAAGTTGAACCGCCAATCTCCTTACTGACTAGCTAGTGTGTCAGAGTCATTATTTAGCTACCGAATGCAGCGATGATCCCCAATGATTAAACAACCCAGAACATAAGACTATGGAGTCAGAGTCCCGACCTCTCAGAGTCACGGACTCATGCTTGCTAATTGCTAACCCTTTTGCTCACTCACTCATGACCAAAAATTACAGAGTCTATGTAAAATTTAAAGCTTTATTAAAAGTAAAACTAGCTCTGCGTTTACTTGGTATAATAAATTTCAATTGTGCATTATATAAAAACATTTAATAAAATCAACTTCATATAAGATAAACGGTGAACTCTTAAAAACTCAACAGTGGCTGATTTTACACATTAATTGTGGAAGAGCCCTCACCTGGTTGGAACTTAAAGTCTTGGTGGTGATGATGACCTCAGAGTAACATATTGCTTGTTTGTAGAAGGGAAGCTTCAGTCTGATATGAGAAAAATGGTGCGTGTTAAAAAGCAAGCATTCATCAACTGTGCCAAAAAGTGTAGCATGTTATGGCTAAGCATAAATAAAAAACACCCTTCCCTTATGAAAGGGGAATTTTCAGTTTAGATTAGAGTGTCACAAATAATTAAATGTGTTTATTTAGTAACACATTTTTTCATTCCTAGACAAAATAGGGAGTGGTGTATATGGCATCTAAAAATATTAAATGTATTTTCTAGGCGTAACACCATCCGCACAGCACACCACCAGTGCCGGGGCCAGCGCGGAGGTGGTCATTCCAGGGGCAGATGCGGTGCCAGCAGGAACTGCTGTTGGGAATGCCACGGTAGTGGCGGGCAGTGGTCAGCTATTATATTCCTTACTTATTGAGATTGCAGAGTAGGCTGGCTGCAGGGGTGTATATGTTGTACAGTAAAAGTACACTTTACTGTTAAGAAGACTTACAAATTTAGAACTAAGTTTTTGTCAACCAGGTAGAAGACAGTCACCCTTGACTTCGCATTAGCAATAGCATTAGCTGACAAGTAACCAATGGCCTCCTCTAAATTGGACTTAAACTCAGCTGTAAAAGTTTTATCGGGAAGCCAAGTCAGGTCAGAGATTAACTCGATGGATGGGATGAAGGAAAAGGGAAAGAAGGGTGTAAGGAAGGACGAGCGAGTTAAATTAATGACTGGCAAAGAATGATTATGTGTTTTTTAATACAGGCACAGGTGGCTGGGAATCTGATGCATGGACGGCTGAAGCAAGAATGGGTGGAAGGAGAAAAAAAAAGTACTGCCTGGGTGGGTGAAACAAACTGTGTGTGTGCACAATATATCCTTTGGTTCAAATTCAAATACAAGTCAAGCACGGATGCATGGCGGACGATTTACAAAATAAAATACAATGGGTGTTTTTCGGTGAGAAACAGTAAGGTTTGTCCAGTTGAGACATTAAGAATAATGATTGACATTTACTTTGAATGGATGGGTGCCTGGATGGTATCTTCCTCATAGATAGCATAGGTGTATGTAGACAGAGTAGACGGTCACTGGATGAAGAGTGTTACTTTGAAGAGCATGTAACACCGCACGTCCGTGCCAGAGTAGCAAAGCCGAGGAAAGTATAAGTTGTAATTTTCAGAATACTTCCTTGACTAACAGTAGTTCGCAAGCACAGCATATATTGTGTATCTATATTGTATAGTTCACATTATCAAGTCAAGTCACAACTCACAAGTGCCTTCCTCTGGCGATTAGGGGGACCACTCACTACCTCTTAATAATTTTTCTTCAACTGTCATTCATTCTACTTTACTAGAACTACCGTCTGTCTCTTCTCTCCTCCTACTCCATTATTCTTCCTCCCCTAAAATGCTCATCTTACCTGTGATTCGTGTTGAAAATAGGGCTAGGCACAGGGATGGCTGCATGGCAAATGGCGATTAAGGTTGGCTATGGAATCCTGGATGAATGAAATATCATTGTAGTGGTGGTACACACTGGCAGTAGCAGCATATGAAAAAAAAGGAAATGAAACATTAAGTGGCCTGAGAGGAGCAATAGAACAGTACGATGGTACTGTACACAAGAACAGTGCCATAAATTGTAGCCCAAGCAATGCTAAAGTATTCCATCAGAAGTTAACTAGTAGTTGCGTGGAGTATGGCTACTACAAGAAATAGTACTGAAGGACACAGCAGCGTAAGCATTCGTCACGTGTAGGAGGAGGATGTTGCCGATGATGAATCCACTCTATGGCACACATGAAATTCTGATTTGATTTGCAAATACTTATGGTTGTGTGTCAAGCAGAATAAGAATATATCCTCCGATTCCTTGACCTGCCTTCAAATTGATTTTCTGTTGCTTTTGACCTTATCCTCCCCAGCAAGTGTGTGGAATTATTGTTATCATTTAAGGGTGGGCGTAAAATCCGTTTCGCGGGCGAATTTGCGGATTTTCCGCGATTTCGCGATCCGCGAATCTCGCGAAATCGCGGTAAAAGCTGCGAATCAGCGGGGACGAATTTTCAGTCAAGCAAGGGTTACAGCAGCAGGTGCAAAAGTTGAACCCAATTTCTTTGTAACCTTTTACAAAAGGGTTACAAACAAATTAACTTCAACTTGGACACCTGCTGCTAATTGCTTCCTGGCGCCTCGTTGCCTACTTGCAACTATTCTCTGACCCTGCTCTGACCCTTGAAGCAGGGTCAGAGAATAGTTACAAGTAGGCAACAAGGCACCTGTCCAAGGAATTAAACCTCATCAGGAAACACTTACAGATATAAAAAACAGCAAGAAGGGAGAGGATGGCAAATACACCCATTTTGAGTTATCAGGAGGGGTTAAACAAAAGAGACCTTTACAGCACAATTTTCATATGCATTTTGCTAAAAATAAAAAGCTGTATGTTCTGTAGGGGCAACTCAGGAATCTGGCCCTTCAGAGATCCGGCCTCTCTTTCTTTCTCTCGTTCTCGCTCTCCCTCTCTCCTTCCCTCTCTTTCTATCTATCTCTCTCTCCCTCTCCCATAAACGACTGCATGGGTAACTTCGCCATGCAAGCGGCTCGCGAAGACGCAAAAAGCCCCGTGAACACGCAAAAAAAAAACCGCGAACACGGAAAAAACAAGAATCCGCAAATTCGCACAAATTCGCGAATTTTGCGGATTGCGAATTCGCAAATCTGCAAATTCGCGGTTCGCGAATTCGCAAAATTCGCCCATGCTTAGGCACACCTCAATGAAAACCACACAGCCCGGGGGAAGAGGGTTAGGGTTTGAAAATTGGATGGGAATGGGGTTTTTTGGAAAGTTTTATGGCGAGAGAAAAAAAAACACAGCATGGACAAACAAATGAAGAAAAAGAAATCTTTGGATTCGAAGAGATCCATAAATCTTTTAAGGGACATAAAGGAAGTGGAGGAATGAAGTTGTTTGCTAAATGGATGGTTAGGTTACTGAAAAGTAATACTCACTACAACTTACTAACTATGAATAAACAATTTGACAGTACAGGGCTGCAGTAATTACTCAATTTTACTTGCATATCTGCCCTCAGAGAGAATAAATAAACACTTATTAGTACATTAAATTAGTTTTAAAAATAGCAAAGAAACTTATCAAGTAGCTGTAGAGATAAATTTGAAGCAGAGAGCAAACGCACAGAGTCGCACTCATAGAAGTTCACAACAATAACATTAGTTAAAAGATAAGGAGAAGTGAAGAGGATACTGTAACTATGTTGTGGTTGTCCTGTTCAATTCGGGAAGTTGCATGCATCCAGCCATTCCTCTTATTCGCGGTACTCCTCCATTCCATCTGACACTCCGTCGATCAGTCTTGGTAACCACACTCTCCACTGCCTGCCTGACAGATGCAGAATTACGGATTGTTACGGTAAGCCTGAATTCATGTTTTTCCCCCATCGCACAGGGTAAAAGCCGGCCTGTAATTGTCAATGGAAAAACAGGATATTAAAACACCCCGGAGGAAAAATATAAGGTACGGTGGGTAGTGCAAAAATAACACTTTCAGAGGCGACAGTATTAAATACAAGCATCATTTCTAAAGTGCATACTCGGAGTCTACTTTTCAAGGATAATAATTAGCACACAGCAGGTCAGGGCCATGCAGACGGTCAAGGCAGGCACCACTGAGTGAACCAACCTCCATGTAGCATACCTCTTTGACACAGAGACAAAGCAGATCTAATTTTATACAGCAAGCCACATAACTGCAATTTTACATGAACTGCTGTCTGGACTCTGGCATAACACTACACTGGCTCAATCACTCCATACCACGACTAAACAGACCTGTAGTTCTGCTGTGGTTGTTGTGGATTAGTTTACCCGTTTGCCACTCACGAAATGGCCATAGTTCTTCCGTAAACAGACGTAAACAGACGTAAACAGACGATTATGATCCATCCATCCCAGTGAGTGACTGTAAAGATATTATGTTACTTTGATCATCAAGACTTCTCATCATGGTATTGGCAAACTCAATGTTGTTCATGCAGTCAGTCTACACAGAGAGTCCAAGGACATTTACCATAGTAAAAAATGCAACGTAGTGGCCCCTGCAGTAGAAGTACAATTTGTATTAAACAAGGTAAAAACAGAGTACACTTGAGTTACATTTAGTGTGTAAAAGATTAAATAATAACAGAACACATAGGATTCATTTCATGCACAGCAAACAAACAGCAATTGCTTTCATCAGAGCCAGACAGCCAGTGTTGTCCACTCTGCATGCCAACTCATCATTCATTACCTGTTCCACTTTTTGTCAGCATCTTATTCATAAGTGAAGAGCCACAGGGCAACCTCTTGTGTCAATTTCAGAAGTAAAAGTCAGCATAGCGGCCGTTTCTTGACTCTGCTTAATCCGGCCATCTGCCATGAGGGAAACAAATGGATAGGGGGAGTCTGGAGGAGGAGGATAGAGGAGCATTACTGAGTTGTGAACTTCAGGAATGCAGACAGGGTCACCTTCAATATGGAAATAAGGCGTTTTGTTGTGTTAAAAGTTGCAAACAAAGAAAGACACAGGAATAAAAGTGAATAAGGATGGGGAAAAAAATTAGGTATTTCAAGCCTAGGTGTCAGGGAAATAGAGCTCATCCTCAAACTCTGAATTGAACCTGGAGTAGGTCAGCTAACAGAGAAGAACTTCCGTCACCTAAGTCGGTGTCCTCTTCTTCCTGCGTGGATTCACGTATTTTGTAATCTGGTGGTATGAAGTGCTGATTCATCTTGATCAGTGTTAACCTCTCCACATTTCTAGGCAAGAGGCGGGCCCTTTTTGAAGTTACAATGGCACCAGCAGCACTGAAAACACGTTCAGAAGACACACTTGCAAGTGGGCAAGCCAAATAATTTATAGCCAGCTTGGTAATACGTGGCCATTGAGGCCTTTTTCTATACCAATACACCAATGGGTTCTGATCAAAGAAGACCTCTGTTGGGTCATCCAGATAGGCCTGCACCATCCACTAATGGTCCTCAATGGGTGCTCCACTTTGTGTACCATCTGTTGCCTTTGCATCAACACGGGGGCGAGCAAACCCATGATGAGTTATCCAATCCGCTTCAGACAATATTATGGCTGGGCTTGGTGCAGGTGATTATGATGATACGGTTGCTGCTGTGGGTAGCGGCTGTGAGGGAAAGTGACTGCCTTCGGTCACAGAAGTGGACCTTGACGCCGGATGGCCTGCTGCTTCAGGATTACTTGTTGTGGTTCCTTCAATTTTCGGCCGCTCTTTTTCAAACCGAGTGGCTGACAGAGCTAGCTTGGAAACATCTGCTTCATAAAAAGCAATGAATGTATTGCTGACCAGTGTCTTTTTGTACCGTGGATCCAGAATAGTGGGTACTTAATCATTGTACACCTAAAGCCCATAGCAATAGAATTCTAGCACAGACCACATGTGGTGCTAGTATAGATAACAACATGTATGAATGTGGGGTTGCATGTAGGTAACTGGGATCACAAAATTAGCACAGGGAAAGGTTCATGTGTAATACATAGCAACAAATATGGAACTTAGCAACAGATCTGAAATGAATGTAGTATACAGATAAAAAGTAGTCCTGTATTTATACTTTATCTGTGTATAGAAGGAGGGAACAAGGGTCCATAATCTTTGGACAGCTGGTAGATTAATTGATAGGATTGATGATCAGATTGTTACTAGTATTCTTCTTTGTAAACGTAAGCCGAGGATAAAGTTTGACAATGTTTTTAATAATTATTTTTACAGAACTGTTTAAATATGGTCCTGAAGAAGGTGGTGCGCACAGCAGAGATCCACCGAAACGCGTCGACTTGATTTGTTTAAGAAAAATTATTTTAAAATATGTGTTTGAATGTATTGTTTACTAAAATTCCTGCCATGAAACAATGAACTTGAGTGTTGACAGATTACTTTAAAATCAACAGTACACTGATGCAAATAACAACTGGCATAAGGAATATATATATATATGTGCATGTTTTTAACTGAAATGTTTTTTATAATTGGTTTTGTTTTTAAATAAAAATTAATTTACATACAACATACAAACTTACCGGCTACGTAGTACATAGTTTTTTTAGACTGCAAGTGCTCTTTTTGTTGGTTCCAAGAATGTGTTGAGTAATTGAATGTGTGTGGGTCACCTATTAGTCAATAGACTGACCAGTCCAAATCAAGCAAGCAGTAACTCAAGGGAACTCCCTTTATTTGTTGAGTGGTACAAGTGGTGCCACGCCTCATACATCCTACACAGCAGCATTTTTGGATAGGGTAAAAATGTCGGTCTGCTGCATGCCCGCTGGGGCTGGAGTGACGACTGATGACTGGGTCCTCATCGTCAGACTGTTCAGCAGCAGCAGAATACACCACTTCTACTTCTTCTTCGTCATCACCCATAACTGAAAGCCTTGTAGGAACCTTCCTTTTACCTAGCTTTGTCGGCTCATGGCGTGCCTCCCTCTGAGACTGCATTGGTGGGGGCCAATCAAGATCTAGATCATCAGAAGGAAGGAGGCTTGAAGAAGAACTTGTACTAGCCCTCCTTGACCTTTTCCTTGCTGGGGATCTGGACGACAATGGATCATCAGGAGGAGTGGCTTGCTCGGCTGAAACCTCTGCATGAATCTCGATTTCCTGATGTGCCCCTACTTCTGGAGGAACAAGCATTGTGGGCAGTTGCGCCTCTCGTTGCGCCTCTCCTCGTTGCACCGGTGGTTGTCGTTGCGGCTGTGGCTAAACACTTGTGCTACTTTGCGATGAGTCAACGCCAACATCACTGGTGGATGGTGAAAGATCAATTAAAGTGGCTGCCTCTGCGGCACTCATGGGCTTGGGCCTAACTTGGCATGGTGGCACCGAGACCAAGGAAGCGGAGGTGCTGCTCCCAGCTTGGTCCCCGGTGGACTTTCTCCAAAAAAAGTGTCTGTCGGCACACCAGACGCCTTGGTACGTGGCGCCACTTGCTTCTTCACCTCCTTCTTACTGGCAGTGGCACTGGCAACTTTCTCGGTAGAGGAGCTACGGCCACTTTTCTTTGGGCCCATCTTCTTCAGATGTCAGAACAGCAGGACGCAGTTGCTCTAGTTGCAGAGTTGTCCACACGTGACATCACATGACGTTGTGCACACACCGCAGCAGGACTTCTTCCTAGCACTACAACAAGTGATGATGATGAGGATGATTCCTGGTTCTTCTCAGTCTTTGTGCAGCTAAAAGCAAAGGAAGCCAGAGGAACATCAGTTAAATAAATCTTGCATATGTCGTGCTTCAATTAATATTTGCAACTAGGCATTTATTAATATTAACACAAGACACCCAAAAACGGAAAAACCCAAAATAAAAATTGCAATTCTAATCCAAAATGGACAGACAGTTGTTTCATGCACCACTGAGTACCCCTGGGCATAATGGATGAAAGCAAGGCACTGGGTGCAGGCCTATGGCACAAAGCACACTGCCTGGCTTCAAAATGGCCACTAGACCCCCACCCACATGGCCAGGCCCTGGCCAGACCTCAAAATGCCCCCCACCCACATGGCCAGGCCCTGGACTAGTCCCCAACAACACCCAAAACATCGAAATACTCAAAAATCACCCCTATCCAATGCCATCCATGCCCTAAATTATGTTCAAATTCAAGAGACCCCACAGAAAGTCATGGCCCATGCACCACTGACTACCCCTGGGCCTACTGGCTAGTGTGGCTTTAACACACCCCAAAATTACAAAAAACTTCCACATAGATATAACAGTGAGCTATTCAATTCCATTCTTTAAATGATATTTAAGTTCAACAAAACTCACAGAAATAGTTGTATCATGCACCCATGACTAACATGTTACTTGTAAAATCTCAACTACAAAAGTCCTCAAATACAAAAATCCAGCAGCAGCCACAAAGAGTAATTCTTCCAGCTCCAGATCCAAATAAAAAGTGACCAGGACATGGACAAAGCACTGGGAGGAGCCTGCTGGACAGGAACAGGAAGTTGGAGACTCTGGGGCACTTTTCCTCCCAACCCCCCAAAAATGCACTCCTTGCACACAAAAAGTGCGGCCAAATGTCAATCTGAGGAGTTATTCTGATCCAAATCATCAATTTCAGAAGGTTATTGCTGCCAGCGATAGATATCTTGTGCAGAATTGCAATTTCGGGAAAGAGATGTTCAAATCTCCCACCGGATACCAGCTAGGCGGCACATCTACGTGTACGCAATTGTTTACTCTCGCGATGCGTGATAGCGGGCCCTTATGACGTATTCGCGTTCTGAAAGTCTTGCATTGCAAGATGGCGGGACTCCATGACGTACTCACGGTCGAATAGTCTCATGCCATGACGTACTCGCGGTGGAAAAGGATCACGCAGCAAGATTGAAAATGTATTTTTGAAGCGCAACCAAGCAAAAAAAAAATGTGCGAATTCTTTGACAATTACGCACGATTTGCGGACCACAAAATAGCAAAAATTCACAAATTCCGGTAGCGGAACGGATTTTCAGCCCATGCACATATATATATAACACATACATACATTATATATTCAGAAACAAGAAATCACGCGGCACACTTCTTGGCAGCAATTCTTTTCGTTTATTTCAGGTCTAGCGCAAAACTCCTGGAGTTTTGCGCTAGACCTGAAATAAACATTAAGAATTGCTGCCAAGAAGTGTGCCGCGTGATTTCTTGCTTCTGAATTCATAGGAGACATGCTCCCGGTCTCAGACGGGGGCACCGACAGAAAGCATTCCCTCTGTGACGGGAACAGTTGAGAGGAAATATATAGACGCACATACATATACATACACATACACATACACACAACATACATGTGACATCAGCAGTGGATTGCGGTTGCGCAAGTTATAGTTAGTACAACTAACTATAACGGGGGAATTTCAATGGTTTTGTACGAGGGAAATGTTCAACTAACTATAACACTCCGGAAACTGTTTTTTTCAGTGAATTTGAGGTTTTTTAAATGCTAATTCCCAACCATAACTTGTCTGAAACCTATGTTTTTTTCAGTGAATTTCAAAGGTTTTGTAAATGACAATTTTTAAATGCATTTATTCTTCTATTTATTTAATTGATACTGATTTTACATTACATAGTGTCGTCCCCCTTCCATTTACTTTTTTTGGGCCCTGGGGACCCCATCCTCCAGGGCCTCACCCGCAAATCTAAATGTATTCATTTTTTTTGCATAGGAAGGGGATTCCTATGGAAGGAAATACAAGCTACTTGTAAGTATGCTTAGAATTACTTTTCTGGGCCAGTGCTCGGCTAAAAGATGCAGCACTGGGTTCTCTCCTGAGAACAGGTGAGTAAATTGGTATTAGTTGTTCAGATGTTTTTAGGTAAATATTTTAAAAAGGTCCGAAACTCCATACTTAGATTCTAAGTGAAACCAGTCAATGTTAGCCTATGTAAGGAAATTCACTTAGCAGGTAAGTAGTGTTATCGTTACCTTTTCTTACTCAGTGGTGGATCCTGGATCGAGCATTGCTGCATCTCCTCTAAACAGTTGAATGAATGCAAATTACAAAAAGATGCCCAGAAGCCCACGTTTCTTTTTTTTTTATATATTGCTAGAATGCGTGGATCATACATGCATCCCGCGATTCCCCTCCCCCCAAAATTATTTTGTGACCCTGGGGGTCCTGGTGGGACCCCCTGAGGAGACCTAGAGGTTCAGGGTGTGTCTACCCTCTTCACATTTTAAACACAAATTTCACAGATTTATTCAGCCTCCCTTCTACCGAGGCATAAAATGACTGCCAACAGTTTCTAGTTTCGAATGTTGACAACCACTTGACAGCCAATTAGCATTCAGTGCATGATCGGAAGGGTGCCCTTATGGTACGATAATGCGCGCAGTATCCGTATTCATATATATATTTTTTTTATGGTAAGAGACCCGTGTAGCCCCCTCCCGTGGCCAATTCCTGGCACCGGGGACCCCATCCCCCGGGGCATGGCCAATTATTTTTTTTGTTTTTTATGGAGGAGGGATGCATAGCCCCCCTCTTGGGCCTCTTCAAAGCCCTGGAGAGCCCATTCCCCGGGGCCAGCCTTTTTAACAAGCATTTACAATGCAACGGTTTCGCCTTTGGAAAAGTTAAAGCTATTGGCTTTGTAAATGACAACATTTTTATTTATGGGTTTGCCATTTATTTAGGATATCAAAGCCATGTCATTTACAAAGCCAATAGCCTAATCTCTCGCAAATGCGACACCTATTGCATTTGCACCCACACCCACACAAAAAACTGGATCACAAGAAGGGAACAGAGGCACACACAAAACCAGGTCACAAGCAGGCAACAGAGGCACACACAAAACCGGGTCGCAAGCAGGCAACAGAGGAACACACAAAACCGAGGGGGCAGGGAAGCAGCTCTACTTGATAAGAATAAATCAGAGATCTGGCAACGATGGGCGTGATCATGGAGGGAATACTCAATCCACAAGCAGGAGAGTAAGAAGCACTGCAACCAAATTTGCAAAGTAAGGAAAACATCAGAAAGAGGTAGAAAGAATTCCATGTTAGACAGAGGAAATGACATATTGTAAAAATCGTAAGGTAGGAAGAAGATGGAAGGAGCTAGAGCCACAGTTACAAGGGAGGACAAGAAAGAGAGGGTAAGAGAAAGAGAAAAATTTAGCAGATATGAGATATTGTTTTGATAAAAAAAAAAAGAGTCATTGAGCAAGAAAGAAATAATAAAACAGTTAATGATGACAAACAAAGACTCTCCAGAGAGAAGTTGGACTGCGTGTTATAGTGAGGGAAAGGTAACTAGACGTACAAAGAGGAGCAAAGCCAGAGGGGAATTAAGATGAGAAGCTAGAGAGAAAACAAGAGATGAGACACCTCCGAGAAGAATGATAGAGAAAGGGGGAATGAAAGTGGCACTAGTGAGAACTGGGAAGTAATTCAAAAAGAGCGAAAAGTTTGAGAGGCAACTAAGGAGTTTTGGGAGACACGTAGAGCAAAGGAAATACCTGATACAACTGGTAAAATGAGCAACAAGTGACAGAATGCAGCCTGAGAGATAGAGCAGAAGAACAGTGGGAGTAAGACAGAACATTACAAGAACAGTTTGCTTGAAATATAGATCAGAGATTATTTTGCCTGCTGGTGAGCCGATGACCAATAGACATGTCACCTCAAAGGTCACTGTATTCCTCAAGGGAGAGAAGAAATGACCCAGTCAAGATATGCACCTGACTGCATGCCTCCACCTCTCCTCTTGAGCCACAGTCATTTCTGTGCATCTCCCCAAGGATTTCTAAGAATCTGTTTCCCCTGCAGTGCAGGTGCAGTCAGGCAATCAGCATGGCTCTGGTGATAAGAGCCTAAGCAACCAAAGGTACCTAGTAGTCAAAAAGGAGTCTGTCACCCAAAACCACACCGTAGACGCAGTGCAGACAACGCCCAAAGGAACACAGAACACCCGATAGTGAGAGAAAGCAAGGCCACGTTAGGACTCAAGGACGAGTGGAAAAAATTCCCATCAGAGGCCACACTGTACCGCCCTCGTTGTACATCATTTGGGATCTCCCAGCCCAGGAGACTCAACACAGCAGCCGGCAGACACTACCAGTGCCGAGGTTAAAATGTGGGAGGGTGGGTACACATGAAAGTACGTAGCAACTGAAAAAGCAGTGTGAGGTGAGAGACAAGTAGATAGTGAGTGTTAAAATTAGGTAAGCTGGGTAGAAAATCAGAGTTTATTAGTTACTCCCAGTCCCTAAGGCTAAAAAATAATGTGCAAAAGGCGGTGTAGGAATTAATAACCGCGCAGAGTAGTGGTCGACATGTTTCAGCATCAGTGAAAGAAGTTTTCATGCATTCTTCAGGACCAAGATTTAAAACTACTGCTTATAGTGAAGGGTAAAAGGTATCACCTGCGACGATCAGGTTATGCTCAACCAAGGACTGTTATTGCATCGCATCAGACAGGGGATCCAACGGGAGACAGACAGACAACATGAAATTGGAGAAAGTTAGTGATTTACTTTCCCGCGTTTTTTTGAAATTTTCACAAACAGAATACTGCTTAGTAAGGTCACAGCTCTATACATTTGCAATAGGTAGCACTCACCCATAATAGATGGTTGAGAAGCTTCACCCCACCTGGCTGCGGCTCAGGTATGAGGAGCATCGCTCTATAGTAGGAGAATTAGATGAAAGAAAATGCTTATTTTGAATCCATCGTTGGTAGATGGAAGATATCACCGAACAAAAAACTGTCTTTCAAAAAAGACCTTGCCAAATTCTCAACCGAGAAAGTATATCCCTACACAAGTGAGTCATACACAGCACCCACATTCAACCGAGGTGGCAAAAAGACTGGCTCTACATATGGCACCTCTAGCTCAGATGGAACATCAAGTGATTCGGACTCCTCGAACAATGGATCCCTGAACAACCCCCCGAGAGGGCGTGGAAACCGCAGAAACTGGAGAGGTGGACAACATCCACAAAACTTCAATGGCTTCCAACCCTGGTGGCCAGCCAACCCATGGATGTTTGGAGCACCCTATCCTCCGCAGATGGGCCCATATGGCCAACCTCAACCACAACAAGGCCCTGGAGCGTTTCCTTTTTTAGGGTTTGGCCAGAACCGAGGCAGAGGGAGGAAGAGACAGGGTGCAACACCACAAGTACATTGGAGTCCGGCGCCGCAATCCAGAATGGATCTCCGGAGCGGGAAGAAAGTCCCACCAGAAACGGCAGGAACGAGCAACACAACAGCCTCGTAATAAACCTCAGCTCCCACAACCTGTCACCCAAAGAAGAAGCTGTCCTAAACAAAGGTTTGGGCTTCGTAACAACTCAGAAAGGAGACCCCTTCCTAGCACAGGTGGAGCTGGCTAAACTGTTCAGAAAAATAAGGTTACATTATTTCTTCTTAAAACCTGCGAACACTGATTCCATCGAGCTGGACAGGAACACCGGTTTAAGAAAACCCTCCACTTTCAACCCACCAATTGTCGGTTTACCATCTAAAGTTCAGACCTTCGAAACAGCAGTAGAGAACGACATCAAGCACCTCTATCAAAGCAACAACAGATCCTTCATGAATCTGTCAAGAGACGAACAAGCGGCTCTACGATCGCTGGCTTCAAATGAACAAATCATTATAAAACCAGCCGATAAAGGCGGAGCGATAGTGATCCAAGACACTGAAACATACAGGAATGAGTGTCTCAGACAACTTGGAGATCGGAGATCTTACCAGCCCTTGAGTGAAGATCCCACTGAAAGATTACGAGCGAAGATTGCTAATCTGGTAGAAGAAGCTACAGCTGAAAGTTGGATTACCCCACAAGAGGGACAATTCCTCATGACAACTCACCCGACTATACCATACTTCTACTGCCTACCCAAAGTCCACAAGCCACAAAGACCGCCACCGGGAAGGCCTATTATTTCAGGAATCGGGTCAGTACTCGAGCCTCTATCGACCTTTGTGGACCATTTTCTCAACCCCATGGTTAAAGCTATGCCTACATACCTCCAGGACACCAAAGATGTTTTGAGACTTCTTCCTACCATATTGTTCAACAGTGAAACCGACATACTTGTGTCATTTGATGTGGAATCACTCTACACCTCCATCCCGCAGACCGAGACTTTGGAGGTTGTAGGAAAGCTTCTCGAGCAAAGCAACCACCAATCAATCACACCAGTACGTTTCATCATGACACTGGCAGAAATTGCCATGAAAGAAAACTATTTTCGCTTTGAAGACACTACCTACCTACAGACATCTGGGACCAGCATGGGTAGTGTCTTTGCGCCGAGCCTAGCGAATTTGTATGTCCATAACTTTGAACAACAAGATGTCTTTACACCAACGAATCCATATCTACAGTGCCTACATGTTTGGAAGCGCTATATTGATGATATTTTGGTGGTCTGGCGAGGGACAGAAGAAAATCTTCAGTCCTTCCACGGTTGGCTCAACAACAGAAATACGTTTTTGAGGTTCACCATTGAATCCAGCCGTACTTCATTGGCTTTCCTGGACTTAAGGATTAATGTAACCCCAAGGGGCTTGGAATCAGAACTATACCGAAAACCCATGGCACGCAATGCCCTACTGAGATATGACAGCTGTCATCCACGCGCCCTGAGAGACAACTTGCCATTTGGCCAATTCCTGAGGGTTCAACGGAACTGCTCGAACAAAGAAGCATTCAAAACCCATTCGAACAATCTTGAACAACAGTTGGTTGCGAAGAACTACCCAAAGAAAATAATACGGAAATCCAAAAAGAGGGCATCAAACAATAATCGGGAATCCCTGCTTGAGATACAGCCACCCAAAGAGAAGACGAATCGCATAACGTTCGTAAATACCTTCAATACCAGATCCAATCAGGTTCAGAAAATCGTGAAGAAACATTGGGCGATCCTGAAAACTGGCGGAGATGATATCCAGTTACCCCTCTTCGCCTACAAAAGGGGAAGAAATCTGAAGGACCAGTTAGTCCATACACGTCCACCTAGTAAAGTACCTAGGCAAGTAGGTACCTTGTGGGACTTACCACCTGTCCAAGGCCACCATCCGTGCGGAGCATGCACAGTGTGCCCACAAACCAACAAATCTACGAGTATAGACATTGGCACGAATCGACCTTGGATTCAAACCAGGTTTACAAATTGCAATAGCAACAACTTAATTTACCTGATCACCTGTCCCTGCAAACTGCAATACGTCGGTATGACCACCAGGAAGGTGAGGACAAGGATACAAGAGCACAAAAGTACGGTGCGTTGTCGCAAACAAGCCACTCGTCTGACCGCACACTTCCTAGAGAAAGGACACGGTCCCAATGAATTTCACTGGACAGTCCTGGAACAACCACATATTCCCGAGTCTTGTCCAGATGTCAGCCGTTTTCTGTTTAAGATCGAACAGAAATGGGTGTACCGACTCAATAGTGATAAAGCTGGACTAAATGAGCCTATTCCATGGATGTCTCTCTAAATGGTCATATTTAGATTGACCAGTCTCTATCAGCCACATTCATGATCACACACTGTAGTTCTGTTGAAAACTACAATACCGGACACCGTGGGAACTACATTTCCCGTCAGCACTAGTGATCACGAGGTCTCTGCCTGTCATGTGACTCGTTCATCTGGAATAACAGTATATAACACAAAGCGAGTCTCACAATCAGTGCCTCCCCAGACAGCTCGGATGACTGTCAGGAGACACCGACGGACAGGTGAGCAGTGTGAAAACCATTGTACACGGCGTAGCTTAACATCCCGATCACGCCGGTAACAGGCTTCGACATAACCAGTCAATCCTTAAAACCACACCAATAGGTTATATAATATAATTATATAATACAATAGATTATTGGCAGGTTTTCTAACCAGCGTGCTCTGTGATAAATTAATCAGCAAAGACAGTTTTTTGTTCGGTGATATCTTCCATCTACCAACGATGGATTCAAAATAAGCATTTTCTTTCATCTAATTCTCCTACTATAGAGCGATGCTCCTCATACCTGAGCCGCAGCCAGGTGGGGTGAAGCTTCTCAACCATCTATTATGGGTGAGTGCTACCTATTGCAAATGTATAGAGCTGTGACCTTACTAAGCAGTATTCTGTTTGTGAAAATTTCAAAAAAACGCGGGAAAGTAAATCACTAACTTTCTCCAATTTCATGTTGTCTGTCTGTCTCCCGTTGGATCCCCTGTCTGATGCGATGCAATAACAGTCCTTGGTTGAGCATAACCTGATCGTCGCAGGTGATACCTTTTACCCTTCACTATAAGCAGTAGTTTTAAATCTTGGTCCTGAAGAATGCATGAAAACTTCTTTCACTGATGCTGAAACATGTCGACCACTACTCTGCGCGGTTATTAATTCCTACACCGCCTTTTGCACATTATTTTTTAGCCTTAGGGACTGGGAGTAACTAATAAACTCTGATTTTCTACCCAGCTTACCTAATTTTAACACTCACTATCTACTTGTCTCTCACCTCACACTGCTTTTTCAGTTGCTACGTACTTTCATGTGTACCCACCCTCCCACATTTTAACCTCGGCACTGGTAGTGTCTGCCGGCTGCTGTGTTGAGTCTCCTGGGCTGGGAGATCCCAAATGATGTACAACGAGGGCGGTACAGTGTGGCCTCTGATGGGAATTTTTTCCACTCGTCCTTGAGTCCTAACGTGGCCTTGCTTTCTCTCACTATCGGGTGTTCTGTGTTCCTTTGGGCGTTGTCTGCACTGCGTCTACGGTGTGGTTTTGGGTGACAGACTCCTTTTTGACTACTAGGTACCTTTGGTTGCTTAGGTATTTCTGTGCGGGGCATGTACCTTAGTGGTCGTTAAACTAGCCCTTGGGCCCTCCTCAATATATTATATATTGTGTGGTGTGTGTTATGTGTCTGGTGATAAGAGACCAGTCACATGCTGCCCTTGTGAGTGACCTCTCCCTGGAGAAGTGGTGTGATCTCGGACTTTTCCACCAATTTTATTTTGCTGCATTAAATCTTTTCAATACTCATTTAGATTCCATCTTCTTCCACTTCGGAAAGTGATTGAAATGCTCCAATTGTAACACATACATCCTCCCCAAGGCTACCATGGACTGCAGTGAGCAAAAACACGGGTGTTGATCGGTTTATAGAGTGCGCTCGACAAAAGCACCCTAGGTACCTCACCTCTGCCATACCTCCCACGATTAGACATCTGCTTTCTCCCAGAGGACCTTCAAATGTGCCTCAAAAGCCATCTCCTTCAATTCAAATGTTCAACTATCACCTTGGCCTCCCATGGCCACCACTTGAACAAGCACACATTGATTAATCCAGGCACACATTGTTTACTCTAAGCACGCATTGATTACTCCAGGCACAATTTGATTACTCTAAGCACACATTGATTACTACAGGCGCAATTTGATTACTCTAGGTACGCACTGATTACTCCAGGCACACATTGATTACTCTAGGCACACATTGATTACTCCAGGCACACATTGATTAATCCAGGCACACATTAATTACTCTAGACACCCATTGATTACACTAGGCACGCACTGATTAATCCAGGCGCCCATTGATTACTTCAGGAGCGATTTGATTACTCTAGGTACGCACTGATTACTCCAGGCACACATTGATTACTCCAGGCACACATTACTCCAGGCACACATTAATTACTCTAGACACACATTGATTACACTAGGCACGCACTGGTTAATCCAGGCGCCCATTGATTACTTCAGGAGCTATTTGATTACTCTAAGTACACACTGATTACTCCAGGCGCACAATGATTACTCTAGGCACGCATGGATTACTCCAGGCGCACATTGATTACTCTAGGCACGCATTGATTACTCTAGGCACGCATTGATTACTCCAGGCACGCATTGATTACTCCAGGCACGCATTGGTTACTCCAGGCACGCATTGATTACTCCAGGCACGCATTGATTACTCCAGGCACGCATTGGTTACTCCAGGCACGCATTGAATTACCAGGCCTCGTTGTGCTGCATAGCAGATGCACTGCTTTGCTTCGTTGCACTGTTCGCCTTTTGCCTGTCCTTGTTTCCGTTCACTGAAACAAGCCCCATGCCCAGATCGTTAAGCAGTCTCAGGGCTGCTCCACATAAATAAATCCGAACACAAACAGTTCATTCATGCGTGGAGCTACCGCCTCTCCCGTGCACAACACACGCCCTTATACATTGAACTTTGGAAGTTCTCTGACATATAGAAACAGCAAAGCATAAAACTTGTGAGCCGCACATCGTCTCAAAAATGAACTATTTTCGTTTTTTCTGGGTAAAAAACCTGCACACGTTCGGCGCTGCTATCAACAATGCCACCCCCGCCCTCCCCCTCCCCCCCCCCTATATAATACACCTGCCGCCACCTCCATACCATGCCCCCGGGCTCGTCCAAGACGAAGAGGAGGTGGTCCGCAAGAGTTAAGCATTAACAGCGGGTCTCTCACCTGGAGAGGGCAGACCAGTTCCTGCGGCTCAGAGACATTGCGGCGGCGGTCGGGAGCTCTGGAAGCACTGCCAAGCAAACGAGTTCACCTGCGTGCGTGTGGTTTCTGTTTTTGCTGCTTCATCCCTCAGAGCGGCTGGTGCCGGGATCGCCCCATCCGACAAGTGCAAAGCCAACTAGAACGAAACACAAAGGCAACACCCCTGCAGAGGATTTGCGGTATCCTGTGAAGAGGGATGGGCGAAAACGCTGTTGTTCCCTTGACCCCCTGCCTTGGTGGCTGTTGCTGCACTTTCACCCTGGTGGCTGCTGCTCTTTCCTGCTGCTTGCAGGTCACGTGACAGCTTTTTTTTCTTATCTCCAACCCTGTCACTGCTTAACTGTAACTTGTCTTTTAGCAGCAACTTGCAAAGTATTAAAAAATGAAAATAAAAAGAGCGCGCTAGGTAGGGCGAGAAGGGCGGGGCCGGCTTCGTACAAAGTGCACCTCGCTGCCGGTTTTACAACCTGTCTGTGCAGGCGAAGGTTTCCAGAGGGGTTCCGATGTGGCCTTTCTGGGACATCATGCGAGTGTGTCTCGGGTGCCCCAGGTTCCTTTTAGGTGTGTGAGGGGAGAGCCTCCTCCCTGTGGCGTAGCCCTGACTCAGATCTCGCTCGACCGGCCCGTCTTGGAAAGAAGGGTGCTGCCAGGTTCCCAGAACACACCTGCAGAGGCGGGACATTGGGCGATACAGATTTATCAGGAAAGAATCTGTGACGTATTGCATCCCAGATATGAGCCATCTGATTTCACGATGATCCTTTTGGCATTTAGCTATGGACTTCAAATGCAAGAGGCACCCGGACTGTGGCTAACAAACATTCTTCTCATGCCATTTAACCTGTGTGCCCAATATGGCGTCGTCAAGGGGGTCTACGTACAGGGTAAATTAAGCTCTCTGCGTCAACTGATAACTGGACTACAAATCTATCAGTCATGGCACTTTCTCTGACCATATGGCAGTGGAAATGGCGTCCACATCAAGCCCATCACAGAAATGGTTCAAGTCCTAACTGTTCTATCTCCTGGGAGCCACGAGTCACGCCACTGGCCTTTTCTGACTGTTTACAAAGGCGAAACCATTAAGTAAATTCATCCGAGGTCGGGAAGGGTGGCAACCTAAACAATAAGAAGTCAGGTCCCGGGCCGGCAGCCAATCACAGCGCGGCCCGGGAATGACATCACGGGGGTGTCCCGGGCCGGCAGCCAATCACAGCGCGGCCCGGGACACGCGGCAACAAGGGGCGGGGCTTAAAAAAAGCCCGAGAAACGCTCCCGAATCGCGTTTTCTCTGAGAAAGCGTGATAGACAGCCTCTGTCTCCCAATGGCTAGCCTCCATTTATGGAGCTAGCCAATGAGAGACAGAGGCGGGTCATCAAGCCGATATTGAACTCAAGGTTTTTTAGCGCTTGCGCACTACGTGTGCAAACCGCAGGCAAAACCTAAAAATGTATTTTCTGTTAATGGGGAGGTGGCCGTGTGGCCCTCCTCCCGCACCACTTGTAGTCCCGGGGAGCTCATCCCCCAGGCTGTCCGTCACCGTTGGGGACAGTGGGGGGGTCTCCAATCCCATGCGTGTTAATGTTGTGCATGCGCACAATGCGTCCCACCATCTGGCCGTGTACCCCCAACGTATTTATTTTATTACACATGCTCAATTACATTATGTCCAATCACAGCTCTTACACCCAGTGACATCATGTTGAACCAATCATCGTTCTGCAAAGCATTTCTAACCTTCCAACTTTCTCAAAATGTTCCTATTCCGCAGTCACAGCCATTGATTGTATTCCTATCCACTTCTTCGTAGGTGAGCACTTTTTAAGGATTATTAAATTAATTAATCTGAACATTCTTTAAGTACTGCGTAAATGCAACTTTTTGTTTGATTTGGCAATTTTGTGTTTAAGTACGCTTTCCTGTTTTTTTATATTGTTAAACTTGACTCCGTAAACTTTGTTTCTGTGCAAATCACTTAATCCTGCTGCATTTCTTTAATTTGCCAAGCGCCACGTGGCCGCTCCCGCAGCAGTGTGCTACGTGCTATTCAAGTTAAAGCGATGTAGTTTTTCTCGTGTAAGTAGTGCGTCACGTGCCCCATGCATTGCAAAAGTAATGTTTTTGGCAATAGTGTATTTTAGCACCGTTTCCAACTCTTATACGTCTAATATTATACGTCGAATAACTTACCTTGGTAGCAGATGTTTCTGGGCAAATCACTTAATCCTGCCGCCTTTAATTTTTTAAGTGGTGCACCACGTATTGCTTCCTCGCTATGCAGTGCACATGTAATCGATTGCTCAATGTTGTATTTTAGCATGCTCTCCATGTTTAACAACTTTAAACTTGATTTGCCCCCTGTTCTAGCTCATTATACAGAGGTCTCAATCATGGGACGTACTGCTCGCACAAGCTGTTTATTCCTGGCCATGCACCATCCCAGGTGGTGGTCAACAACTCGACAAACCAGATCCACTGACTGCTCTACCATATGCTATCCACCAAAAATGGCAATGGACCTAATGGAGTTATCAGGTTTGACTTTAACATTTCATGATAGAAAAGCATTCTGAGATAGCCATGTGTGTATTTCATGTGTTTGCAGACAGATAACTGGGCTGTTATGTTTTGGTAGAATTAGTCATTCTAGTATCAACAAAACGGAAAAAAAAGCATGTCCTCCCAATTTTATTGGCCAAATATGTCATTTGAAATTGCACGAGTTATAATTTTTCTTGCATCTATAAATATTTTTATAAAATGTAAATCTTCATTGTGATAGTCTTATAAACCCATATGTTTCTCATTTAAATGCTCGTTACACGTTTTCAGCCTGCACTTTAGATACAAAATGAAAATGTTGTTTTGAAATTTTTTATTTGAAGACGTGTTTCTTCTATCAGATCAAGGCCAGGAGTTTGTGAATGAAGTGAGTGACCAATGTCGGCCTAACATTTGTATAATGCAATGCTATCTCCTATTTTGCTTGCCAAATATAATTATACCTATTTTTTTTAGGTTAATTGAGAGTTATCTAAGCTTTTACAAATAGAACGTTCTGTAAGTGCAACCTATCACCCACAGACAAATGATTTAGATTAGCATACTAATATATAAGCTGTACACCTTCAGAGAAGGAGAGTTAGTACTTGTAACAAATTGCAAGCGGACAAGAAAAGGAGGCATTTTGGAGCATACGTTTACTGGACCGTACTGTATTGTCGATATGCAAGAAAAGCTTGCAAAATTAGTCAATAATGCTAGCAAAATTCCTTTACCTACAACTTATAATCTCAACCTGTTGTATCAAAGCGAAATATTTAACATAACCATTCGTATGTCTCTAAAAGGTTTTCCTACAGATATTGAAGCGTCCCGAATATGACCAATGGCAGTTAGTGAAAGAATCTAACCAAAGATAACAGGACAGCTATAATTGTGGTGTTTTTTGCATGCTGGTAATGATACTTCCAAAAACATTAATTTGTTGAAGATACATTACTTTATGTTATTTTATGTTGATGACTGTTTTCGTTAGAATAGTTGTAAATCGGAAAGAGGGCTCTTAGGGATGACACTTATGAACGCCTACCGAGCGTGTCCATAGTGCCCATCGGAAGCATATTGGTATTCGCATAAAATTCTGTCTAACCATTTGTATGGTCCTAACGCCGTTGGTTTGAAACCTCTGATAATTGCTTTTCAACCCCCATCCTATTGAGAACAATTGTTTTTATGTACATTAAAATTAAGCTTTGACATTTGTACAACAAATTTTTTTTACAGTTTGCAGAATGTAACATAAGTCAGCAGCCAATTGTAGAGATTGAAGAAAGTATATCCTCCTGTTCTAGTTCATTACACCGATGTCTCAAACATGGAACGTACTAGTTGTGAGAAGCTCAATGAAAATTGCAATGGGCCTAATGGAATCATCAGGTTTGTCTTTAACGTTTTATGATAGAAAATGTATAATACCCTAGTGGTGTCAAACTTCGGATTACTTGGAACTTTGTTTTGTCTTTGAATTTTTTTATACATTTTAACATAGTATAGTATGATATTTCCATTATGTTTGTGAATTTAAAATTATGTTTCTTATCCTGCCATTACAATTTGTTTTGAACAGTTGTTACTGCCCTATGTACTCTATCGGTAAACCCCTGAAAACATGTACAAAATATTGCAAATTAGGTGCTACAATTTTTACCATTGCTGTTACGATGCACTAATGTACTTCTTTTTTTTTACATTTAGAGTCTCTCTCTACTATATGGAACGAAAAAGATTCACAAATTTTTTACGGATAACGTTAAGGTAAATACTCTCAATAGGACTAGTCGACAAAGTTATAAAGTAATGGATACAAGTACTTGAGGAGTTTTTGGTAGCAGATAATCTCCAATTCACACTTGTACGGATGGGTCAGATACAGGGTGGATCTCTGCATAACTAATGGATGATTAGGTACTAGGATGACATACAGAGCTCCCAACCTTCTTACTGTTTCTCTTAAAGGGTTCCAAATTGGGGACGAATATTAGCCTGTGCATTAGAGGTTGACGGTGTTGCTCCACTTGTACTTGGGCCTTCTCATGAAGCAGGAGGAGCCTCTCTCAATCTCCTTAATTCCTCCCTTGCAAAGATGACCGGATGCTTGATCTGCAAGTGCTTCCGCATACTTGCAGTTCCACACCAGTACTTTTTATTGGAGTCTCCTCTTGAAAGCAGTCTTGCATATGCGGCAAGTAACTTTTCTTGCATTCACCTTTTTTAAGACTTGTGGAAAATAATTTCAAAACATTCATTTTGGTGGACCAAGTCTACATGTACAATGACCAGTGGAAGCGTTTTGAGAGTAGGTACCCCGAAGGTCAATTGAAGAGATTTGATTGATGAGGCATAGCAAAGGAGGTGGCAACAACGGGAAGAAAGGTCCATGGGTGGTGGAGGCTGGGTTTGTAAATTTGCTCCATCTATAACTTTCTCTCTCACAGTTTTACTGTTGTTTTCTCTATCTTTCTCTCTCACGTCGTTTCTCTTTTAAAGTTATGGACGCTGCTGTCAACTCTGACGTGTAGAACCAAAGCGAAGTTGAAGTTGTGAACTCTGTTGGTCACAGTGGTTACACAAAGTAAGAACGGCCTAGATATACAACACCTCCGATTAAATATATTAGAAGTAAAAGACCTTATTTACAAACCCATTGCGCCACTTTTGCTCACTTTCAACATGAGAAAAGCAACAAAAAAAGTAGCGCAAGAGTCTTGTAAATCAGCCCTAAAGAATATGGTCCTGCATAATGACTTGATCTCTCACCAAATTCTGTCTCATCTCTGAATCATTTTAAAGACCTGTTCTGTAATGTAAATATGACGCAGTAGGCAGTTCTATACAGACACCGCTTGAACGCAAGCCTATAAGACAAGTGAAATGTATTAGGCACACTTCACACGTAAAAAAGAAAAAGTAAATATCGTCAAGTGTCACTTTGACTTGTAATGTTTCACCTCATTTTGTCACATTGATATAATTTTAAACACTAATTGTCTTTTTTGTTTTGCAGATTACCTACCACACTTCTATTGGAGTCTACATCACATGTTTATTATATTGTTTTGTTAAAGTTATGGTTGTAGTCATTTAAAATATTGTTACCTTTTAGTTATGTTTCCAGCTATTTATTGTTTTAATAAAAGTTAATAAAAAAAGAAAAGTATACACTTTTTTGGGGGGTGGGGGGGTAGCAGTCCCCAATAGAAATGATATTTACAATTTGAATTATAATTCTGAGGCTAACTCGTTACCAGATGTTTACCAGAGTCTATTGCTACAACGAACGGTTCCTATGGAAAAGTTTAAAACTACAACACCATTAGCAACATAGTTTGGTGAACTTCTAACCTCTGTGCTCACTTAAGTGTTCCATGAACTGTTAGTATGGTAACAGACAGTAGGCAGCTTGGGAGTAGAGTTGAAAGGTACTGGCTGTACAGAAACAGTTATATTTACCCAGGATCCTCTACATCAGTGGTTCCCAAACGTTTGACTCCTGAGGACCCCCACTGAATCACTACTGGAAGCCGGGGACCCCCAAGCAATTTGTACAATTTCAATTTCAAAAAATTAATATAGTAATTCGCAAAAAATACACAAGTACACACCAAATAAATATGTGCATTAATAAAGCTTTTATTATTTTATATTGAAAAATATGCAAAAATCAAAACATTTTAATGGGAAGGATGGTGCTGCATCTCGGCTACTAACTTTTCAATGTTTGGTTTTATTTCAGAAAGTTGAATCCTTAGGTCAGATTCAACATTTTGCAAGCGATTTCTGCACTTATTTTTAAGGTACATAAGATTTGAGAAAGCCTTCTCACATAAATATGTGGTTGGGAAAGGAAGTAAAACCTTAAGTGCCTTGTACGATAATTCAGGGTAATCTGTACGTACATGCAGCCAAACATTTGTCAGACTCAGAGCCTTTTCCTTGAATTGAAGTTTAAGTGCACTATCTGTAGAGATTTCAATCAAACCGTTTTCTTCAGATGCAGTCAGCCCCATTAAATTGTGAATATCTACATTAAAAGGATCTTTAATCCAGTTTTTGCTTTCATCTGAAAGTGGAAAGTACTGACGAAAACTACACCGCATATCTTGGATATGCTGGATAAACATTTCTAACACTTTGTTCGATAATTCATCATCAGCAGATTCCAAGAATGTCTTCAGGTTCTGAAAAGAATCAAAATTTCTTTGTGATAATCGACGAGTCCATAAGTCAAATTTTTTTTATCATTGCCTCAATCTTGTCTTCGACATTAAAAATTGTGATACCTACTCCTTGCATACTCAAATGGAGTGCATTTAAATGGGTGAAGATGTCTGCCATATAAGCCAGCATAGCTAGCCAAGTATAGTCATGTAAGCGCTCATGCAGTGGAAATGGAGATTCCAGTTCAGTGGAGAAAACTCTGATTTCATCTCTTAATTCAAAAAGCCGAGACAAAACTCTACCACGAGACAGCCATCGGACATCTGTATGCAGCAAAAGCTGATGATGAACACTATCCATGGACTGACAAAGCTGTTCAAAAAGCCTTGAATTTAGTGACCTAGCTTTGATAAAATTTACTATTTTGACTGACTCATTCAAGACCTTTTTTAATTCCTCTGGTATCTTCTTAGTGGCTAATGATTCTCGATGACTGAAACAATGATGCCATACAACTGAAGGGTTAATTTCCCTTATTCGGGCTACAAGTCCAGTTAGTCTCCCAGAAATGGCACATGCCCCATCTGTGCTGATTCCTATGCATTTGGACCACTGAATTCCATTTGAGGTCAAAAAATCATCGAAACTGTTGAAGACCTCTTCAGCAGTGGTATTTATCAAATAGCGACAGAACAGTAAATCTTCAATAATGTTCCCCTCAAAATCATATCTAACGTAGCACAGGAGATGAGATTTATTTGCTATGTCTGTACTTTCATCTACTTGCAGGCTATAATGCAGACTCTTACAAATTCTTTCGATCAACTGTTCCTTTATGTTGTCTGAAATGTCAACTCGCTTTTTTACAGTGTTGTTATATAATGGCACCAAATGTAAATCTTTTGCTGCTTTTTCTCCAACCATTGCTGTCACCATGGCTTTAGCAGCAGGCACTATTAGTTCTTCAGCAATTGTATGAGGTTTTCCAGCTTTTGCTATGAGCATGGACACTTCATATGAAGCTTTCAGAGCATTTTCATTAACAGATCCTGTTGCAGTTTTCCTAATTATCTTTCTACTTTTTAGGAGCTCTTGCTCTTTATTCTTGAAGAATTCCATTTATTTATTTGCATGTTCTTTATGCTTAGTTTCCAAGTGTCTTCGTAATTTAGAAGGTTTCATGGCCTCATTTGACAACATTTCATAACATAGCACACATTGTGGCTGAAGTTCATGTTCTGAACCTGAAAATGTGAAATCCATTAGTAAATATTCACCATCGTGACGTAAATAATTAATTTACTCTCTTAATTTCTATGCAGGTAAGTACTTAATTAATAATAACTCAATCAGAATGAAAAAAGACAGAGTCCGTGGTGTTAGAGTTTCTAAGGGTTTTATTCCTCATTAAGGAATCAGGATATCATGTTCTGACCACCACAGGGGTGTCAGAAGGGATAGAGCGCTCTCGTTTATTGACAATACATAGCTTATATACTTGATTTATACCATAAGAATCAATGTAAGAGGCGTAACAGCTGAGAGAAGACAAGATAACAGTATACACGTGGTGCTAGTACATCATCAAGAGGCGTAAACTAGGCGTGAACCAGAGGTGTGTGCTAGAAACGTCACTGATAGGTGACGCAAGTGGGTGGCACCAAGGGGTGGTGCTAACAGAATGTTGCAATGTCAGCAGAAATCGGAAGCTTGGATGCGCGCGCAGCTGCATGACGTGTGATTGACGGGGTGCAGGGGACTTGACATTCACACTAACGGAAAGAGACAGAAGTCTGGCATGTCAGATCAACTTGTACTTCTATCATATCTGATATCTGATGTTTAGGAACTATACTATCTGGGCGGAAAGGTCTCTAGGGCAGAAGCTGTTCTATGCTAACTGTGGATGCGTGTATAAGCGCCTGAGTGTCTACATGTGAAGCGTGGGGCACGGGGCCTTCCATGGAAGCATGGCAACAGAGGCTATGAATTACTTGCATTGAGACAGGTCGGCCCTTTGGCTCTGCAGCTGGAGAGGATGTTTACAGGATCTAGTAGGCAGGAATGTATTTTCGGGGAGCGGAACAGATAACTCGAAGGTTATAGTCAGTCTTGGCAGAAAGCAGGCTTGAGCTGAGCGCGAGGGGCCGCGCTGAAAGTAGGACAGAGTTCACGGGTACAGAGGTAGCCTGGGCAGAGTCAGGAGCCACAAAAGAGGTTCAGATGGCAGGAATTCAGGGCCTACTCTTGCTAGAGCAGGAAAAATACGAAAAGTGTACTACAAAAAGACGGTGGCATAGCATACTTAGGAACGGACTATATAATCCATTCATGGTGGATCTGAAAGAGGACATGTTAACGTTGGACGCAAATGTATTTGCGTCTTCATAGCTAGCACAGGAGGGAAGTTACATGCACTTTAAGCTGGTACATGGAGTCGGTGGGGTACGCGCTAGGGAACACAACATGACCAAAATTTAATTTTCCTCATTCCCTCCTTGTTCCCTACGGACCCTTCATGAAATATCGATCCTCATGAATCGATCAGTCTGTTCTTGTAACATCATTTGTTCTTCTTTCTTTCGGTTACGTTTTGAGTGAATACTGGAATGTTCAATACAAGAGGTGGCACACAGTCCACAAATCGCTGGCCCACACTGTAGGCACAGGCAGCAACTGAATACTAGGACTAGGCCAATGCCTAGGAAGGATAGGATCTTCCATCCCAAGCTGTTAACGTTGTCCAGAACCAACCGGACCAAGTCCAGGTGCCTGGATTCTGATGTATCTGATTTGCAATTTTATGGAGACGGGTGATAGCTTGATATACAGATGGTGCATTTTGTGGAATGAAAACACAGCAACTTGACCCGATGACCTTACAGGCTCCACCTCTATCTGCCAAGATGACGTCAATTACAAGACGATTCTGAAGGACAACAACCCGTATAGCGGACTGCTCTTCTGTTAAGTTACCTAAGGCGGAGGTAGTTTCATTTACTACGGCTTCAAGTGTTCTAGTTAATCTGCGTATTAATTTACTATTCTGGACAGGGCCTAAAAAGAAAAAGAATCCTTTATTAAAGTCAGTGTACTGTTCCCATGCCGTTTCTGTGTAGTCGACAAGTGGGACATCTCTTCTGGGTCTATTCTTTACTAGATTGCTATTTCTATGGTAATCAGGAGGAGCTAGAAAAACAGGTGGCAGAAGGAATGCAATGTAACAGGTACCATCCCAATCTGGAGGTAGACGTATGTATGCGGTATGACCACAAACAAAGTAAGAGTGACTAATAGCTTTGAAGGACGATTTTCCATGATCACTGAATTCGACCACAGTAGTGCATTTACTATGACCTAAGTGTACTGAACCTTTCTTCTTGATACATAATTCACCAGTGACTGGCAGTACTGACATAATAGGTGGAACTGGTGCAGCTTCGGACTCGACAGTAAGAATCATAAGGCTAATTGTATAATTACCTAATCCATATACTTCATTTTCTAGATCAGTTCCTATTCTAGTGGGTAGTCCCTCCTTATCTGGGTAACAGACGTCGAGCAGGACCAAGTTCAAGTTTCCCCAAACCCAACCCCCATCGAAGACAGCAATATCAGGATCTAAGGAATTCATTATTTTAAACCATGCTCCGCAGGAGCCATTGTGAGTGAACGGGTACGGAAAGAGGGGCAGTGCTCCCTTGTAATTCTGGTAGGGAGGGAGTCGGCCACATATCCAGCAATTTGTAGCATTGTTAGTTTGATGAGAATGATGTAACATACTAATGAATGTGTTGTTGCGCAGCGCAAGTCTGTAGGAAAGCTCGTGTGGAGGTAACTCACTAAAAGTGTGTTCAGCAGATACATTGTAAGCAGATTGTTCACGCTTGAAAATAGGGTAATAGATAGGCAATAGGATGCTAGTAACGATAATTAAAACACTGAGAATAAACATGATTATGAGTGTCACTATGCAGTGACTACGAAGTGATTTACAATATGTACGTTTCTTTGCTTCTCTCTCTCTCTCTCTCTCTATCTCGATCTAGGGGATACATGTCAGAAACTATTTAACCGATTCACCCAAGGGAGGACTTAAACAATTAAACTGTCTGACTTGCTAGATCGTAATTTCATGCGATATTGTTCTTGAGGAGTCTTTTCTCGTTCAGATTCTGTAAAGTTTTTCTGTTCGACACAGTCTTTGGTGGGGGTGGACGAGTCTCGGTCAGGTTTCAGTCCAGAAATTTTTTTTATATGACTCGTGTGTACCCACCCCTTTCTTCCCTCGATTTTCACCGCCGTCCTTGTTGTTAGAAGAACGGTCTTCGGAGACTTCCAGCGGGGTTCCAACGGACTTTTTCTGTCGAAATTGCGGACGAGGACAGTATCACCGGGACGGACGTCATGCGGCTTTACATCAGTGTTGTCAGGGAAGGCTGCGGCAACCTGTGAACGACATGATTGGAGTGCAGACATCAAGGAGGCAAGGTAATCTGTCAACATGTTAGAATCAACATCAGTAATCTTTTTTGGAATGGGCGTCCCCCACATATTCGGTGGTCTTCCAAAGACCACCTCGTACGGAGATAGCCCTGATCTCGAATGGGCGACCATTCTCATATAGAATAGTGCCACTGGCAGGGCGACTATCCAGTCGACCCCTTTTTCCTGACATATTTTGGCAAGGCGGATCTTTAATGTCTGGTTATGCCTCTCTACAAGGCCTGCGGCTTCTGGGTGTCGGACACAATGGAACTTCCACTGGTATCCCAGTAACAAGGAAACTTCTTTCATTAAAGCAGACGAGAATGGCTGACCGTTATCTGAGTACACGACACGAGGCAGGCCGTATCGTGGGAAGAATTCACGAACCAACTGTTTGGCAGTGGTCGGAGCAGTGTAATCTGGGACTGGGTATGCTTCGGTCCAGCGGGACAGAGCACAGACAACTACGAGAACATATTTAAATCCTCGACAACGGTCCATCTGGATATAATCCATCTGGAGGACTTCAAAAGGGTGATCGGGAGGATGAAATCCACCTTGTTCTACAGGGACGCTTTTACCTGGATTGAACTGACAACAGATCATGCAAGTACGCACTTTCTGTTTTGCTGCTGCTCGTAAGTGTTTATTGTTCCAGAGATTTTGCAAACTGTCGAGCATTGCCTTTTCTCCTAGATGTGCAGGACTATGTGCTGTATTTATCATGACTTGAACCATAGAGTCAGGGAGAAACCATGTAGATTTTCCCTTCGTCATCCAACCTTGATCTGTCTGGATCCCTCCTAGTTCAATCCATTTCTCTATTTCTTCTGGAGTAGCATGTGTCTGAATGTCAATAACATCTAGTGTGGGATCTCTGACTGTCATACAGTTTGTCGGGTCTGTTGTCTTTGTCGTGTCAGTTGTCTGAGTGTGAGTCAGTGCTGTATGTTTTGCTGTCTGATCTGCCAGGTCGTTACCCTGGGAAACGGAATCTGTGACTTTAGTATGTGCTTTACACTTCATGACGGATATGGTTGAAGGCAGATGTATTGCTTCTAACAGTGCTTGAATGAGTGGACCATGTTGTATCTTTGTGCCATGAGAGGTCAGGAAACCTCGTTCCTGCCAGAGCATGCCGAAGTCGTGTACGACTCCGAACGCATAACGGGAATCTGTGTATATGTTGACATTTCTGTTCTTGGCTAGAATACAGGCTCGGGTCAGAGCGATGAGCTCTGCCGCTTGAGCAGATAGTGTATCAATACGGTATGTTTCTCTAACTTCAGTTTCAGTGGTCACTGCATACGCGGCCACTAACTCTCCTGTACTGGTTCTCATACATGAACCATCCACATAAAGTGTCAGGTCTGGATTTGTCAATGGAACATCTGTTAAATCTCGTCGGGGCTTTGTTACTGCATTAATGATCTCTATACAATCATGTGGAACTGGATCTGTCATAACTGTAGGTAACAGTGTTGCTGGGTTCAAGATACTGCAGCGTCTGATTTCTATGTGTGGCTGGAATAATGTCAATTCGTAACCTGTAAGTCGTGCTATAGTCAAGTGTTGAGTCTGGGTTCTGTTTAACAGAACCTCTACAGAATGTGGAACTTGTACTGTTAACTGATGACCTAGAACAATTGAGTCGCTTTGTCTGATTGCTAACGCTGTTGCTGCTACTGACTTTAAGCACGCAGGGAGTGCCTGGGCTACTGAATCCAATGTACTTGAAAAATAAGCGCAAGGCTTATGTGAACCTGCTTGATCTTGAGTGAGGACAGACAATGCTGTACCGTCACGTTCTGTAACAAAAAGTGTAAACGGTTTGCTGTAACATGGTGTCGCTAAAACTGGTGCTTGGCATAAAGCTTTCTTTAATTCCTCAAAGGCTTGTGTGTGTTCCTGAGTCCAAGGGAGGGCAATGGAAGTTGCTGCCTCCTGTGTCGTTAACTGGATGAGTGGTTTAGCTAGAAATGCATATTGAGGAATCCATTGTCTGCAGTACGAGGTGAGGCCTATAAAGGCCCGCACTTCCTTTTGTGTCTGGGGTCGCGGCATATTTACAATTAACTGAATGCGATCGGGAGTGAGCTGTCTCCCCACTTTGGACAGCAAGTGACCCAAGTACACAACTTGCTGAACACAGAATTGTAGCTTCGAAGGAGACACCTTGTGTCCCTTGTCGGCCAGGAAATGCAAAACTGTTAGTGATGCTTGTTCACATTCGGGTTCACTTCGTGCGGTGATCAGTAGATCATCGACGTATTGCAGTAAAGCGGTATTAACTGGCATTTGAATACAATCTAGTTGTCTTTTCAGTGCTTGACTATAGATGCTGGGGCTTTCTGTGAAACCTTGAGGTGCGCGGGAGAATTTGAAACTTCGTCCATTTAAACTGAATCCGAAGAGATATTGGCTCTCCGGATCAATAGGTACACTGAAGAAAGCGTTCTTGAGGTCTATTACAGTAAAGAACGTTGCTTCTGAATCAATAGCAGTTAACAGGGAGGAGATATCGGGGACCACAGGGTACTGTGGTACGATGCACTTGTTCAGTTCTCGAAGATCAATCACCAGCCGATATACTGGCGGTGCATTGCGGTCTGTACGTTTAAGAATTGGAATGATGGGTGAATTACAGATATTGGAGTCGGTCTCGACGACCACTCCCTGGGCAATAAGCTCTTCAATGATTTTCAGTAAAGCCACTACAGCATCGGGTGGTAACTTGTATTGTCTGATTCTGGGTAGGACAACTCCTGTCTTGAGTGAAACACGATATGGAGTGATATGCATACAACCTACATCAGCTGGGCCTTTTGCCCATAAGTGATCTGGTACATTTTTCAATCTGACATCAAAATCACGTAAAACATAATGACCCTTGAAATCCCGTAGAAAGAGTCTGACTCCCTCCGGGGAACAGCATATTATAGCTCCTAGAGCCTTCAGTGTTTTAATTCCTAACAGATTTTCTGGACATGATTTCGTAAGTAACAAATCTGTAACTCGGGATAATGGACCCACAGCTAATGGTACTGGTTCTGATACTTCATTTACAATAGGCTGTCCTGAAAAACCAAGGGAAACATTCTGTGAGCCTGAGAGGGGTGCCCCTGGGACTTCATTGTGACTGATGGTAGTGCGACTTGCCCCTGTATCAATTAAAAACTTTCTGTCTTTTCCTAATACGTGACTGTGTACATAAGGACCTTCTTGATCTACAGGAATTTCAATAAGAGGCAAATCACCTTCCCTCTCTAGGCTGTTTCATGTATATCGGGGGTAATCTGGATATGCAGATTGGGCATACTGGTACATCTGTTGTGAGACTTGCTGAGTCGCGGCAATGGGCTGTGGCTGCGGTACTGCTACGGTCTGTGCTGTGTGGGGTGGAGCATGCATAGGCTGTGTATTCTGCATTGGCTGTTCGTTCTGTGAGGTCTGTTGATGACCATGTTCATGTCTAGGCGGATGCGGTCTTTCTTTAGTTTTACCTGTTGAGATGTTATGTTTCAGGACTGGGCATTCATGTACGTAATGACCTGGCTGCTTGCAATAATTACATGTCCCTTTAACGGGAGCTGCAGAATGATTGGTCTGGGCCCCACCTTTTCTTTGACCGTCGGCTGGGACCGTCTGAGCTACTAACATTTTCATTTTCGTGTCTTTCATACGTTTCTGTTCCTGATCTTGTTCTTCCCTAATTCTGTTCTGGTGATATTGTAACATTTGTAACATCTGGGATGGCGTATTTGCCTGCCAAGTACTTTCAACTTTGTACACTCTATTTTTGACTAATGGTAGGGAATTCTCGACTAATTTTGATACAAAAAGGTGTGGATATGACTCGCTGCTAGGTTGTAGGCCACTATTTATAATGAAACATTTCTCGAATCTGGAATAAAAGTCACTAGTATCTTCATCTTGTTTCTGTTTACAGGACGAGATTGCGTCCCAATCTTCCTTTCTAGTTGTCAATAATCTTGGCAAAACCTGTACTATTAAGCCTGGTAATGCTTTAGTCCTATCCCCAAGGCCTAACCCTGGGATTCGTTTGCTTTCTTCGTCTTCTATTTCTGCCCATGCTATCTTTGACTCTCCCACCTCCCAATCCTTTTCCTTTAATTTCTCGTAAATGCCCGTGGGCAACAGTACTTTTAACATTTTCATAATATCATCATACGTGTAATCTCCCATCAGTAACATGTCTTTGAGCTCTCTGTGAAAACCTGCAGGGTCTTTATCATGACACGGAACTAATTTCTTCATTTCTAACAGTTCTAACTTAGTCAGTGGTGTGTGAACATACACACGTTTCAGGACGTTATCCGTACCCATAACTGGGTGTACTTCTCGTAAGGGATTCTGACTTTCAATGCCACTACCGCATTGCATGTAATACGTTTTCCTCTCTGGAGGCGGCGGGGGAACATATTCAGAGCTTATGAAGGTGTTATACTTGCGTCGTTGTTCTAGAATTATTTGTATTAACTTGGTACTGAAACCTCTCCATCTATCCATGAGTAGTGCTTCTAATGTTTCGTGTAAGGGACCTGGATCAGAATGATGGTTTCTGAACTTGATGAGGAGGTGCTGAATCATGTATACACCCGCTATTTTCTGCTCTTCTGGGGAAAGGTTCAAGAATGTCTGCACTAACGTATCATCATTGTATATGTCTGGGTTTTCGGCCCATAACACGGCTGACCGGGCTAGTTCCTGTTCATCCATAGAATTGAGTACATGGTACCCCATTCGGTCTCGAAGCCTTTTATCAGTTTCCTGGAACTGATGTTCAGAAGAATTCGGGTTTGTTAAAGCAGAGAAAAAGACTCTCTTGCTTTCTGGACGGACACCTTTCCTAAGGTAGGCTCCCCTACCTACATATGCTATAGTATCTGTAGACCTTCCTGGTGTTTCATGTTCTTCTTCCTCCTCGGAGGAAGCTTTATCATTCTCTTCCTGGTGTGCAGTCAATACTGCCTTTCTAATTTTCTGGGACATACTGGCTATGCAAGCCCCCTTATCATGCTTTCCTTCGGCTATATTTTGACCCCACTTGTTTAATGCGTCTAATTCACTTTGATCTGTCCCGGGCCTGTCTCGTTCTCTTATTACACAATTTATGAAAAATCGTAATATCTGTGCTTGAGTGTCGACTTTCTGTTTATGCATGGCAGCTTTGACACTGTCGGGGTCTTTCCCTGTCTGTATGAACTTATATAATCTGTCGAGAAGTTCCTGCATTCCTACATAGCATAGCAAGCTATCGGTGGCAGATCTTAATCGTAGTGATGCTAATATCATTAAATCGTCTTTTCCGGGTACTGGATCATATCTGCAAACTGACATCTTCTCTTTGAATGCGTCAAGGCGGGATAAGTGGGGAGACTGGAAAGGATTCTGCGTGTCCCTTAAATTTAATCTGTGTGTCGGTGGCGGGGTCTGAAGACCCGCAGTCGCACCTCCTGAGGCGGATGCTTGGGCATTATCTCTCCGCGGAGTCTGTATTTGAACTTGAATTTGTCGTTTAGTAGAATCAGGTAAGATTGGTTTCGGTAGGTCAGTCTTAAGTACGGGGAGTGGCGGAGCTGGCGGAGCGGGGGAGGTCTGTCGCGGTACCGGCAGAACCGGATCTGGGGGCGTAGTGCCACCCCCATCCCTGTCAGTAGGCAGGGCACGAACAGGCAGATTGGTGTAAGCTGGTACTACATCCTCTAGATATGAATTTAGGAATATGTCTTTAGTAGTTTTATGCATTACTTTAGTTGGAACTAATGGTGTCGGTAAGTTTTTCGGTGACTCTGATTGGGTTTCAGATGTGCCATCTGCTGCAAGATACATACCGTTTACAAGATTATTTCGGGCACGGTCTATTTGTTCTGTTTTTACTCGGATCCCTTCAGTAACTAATTCGTTTTCTTGGTCTTTTTCTGATTCTTTAAGTCTGTCTTCTCTACGGAGTGCTTTGTCAGCACGCTTACGTGATTCCTTACGCCAAAATTCTATGGCGTCCTTCTGAGATTGTCTAGCTTTCTTTTTCCATAACGCTTCTTCTACCCTCATGATGCACTCGGCATCCCACGTTCCGGTAACAGGCCATCTGTGTCTCTCGTCTAGGTGTTTGGTGTAATCGGCCCATAAATCTAGATATAATATGGCATCTATGCCATGTTTCTGATACATAAAATTGCCTGGAGTGTCCCTAGGGGGGATAGGAATTTCTTCCTCCAGTAACCCTTTCCTAGTTCCTATCTGTTTTAACTTGTTGAAAAACGGCATCTTGCTTACTTATTACTGAACGCTAGATCTTTATTCCTTAATACTCTTGACAGCTATATTATACGAGAAACACAATAATACACGTTTAAACAGTCACATTCATACCACAACATTAATCACATAAAAAACATTGAAGACATAGATGACTACCCCCCTATACTGGATGTACTGCTCAACAGTACGGATACACTGGTGTAACAGTGCAGAAATTCGGAATACTTGATATACTGCTAAACAGTACAGATACACTGCCTAAAAACAGTGCAGACCGGACTTGCGTACCCAAACCCGTCTAGATACGACCCAGCAATGGTACTCACCGGGAAGCACGGAAAACAGAAGGCCTCGGAAAACTCGACTGGACTCGACTCGGAACTTCGGAAAACTTCGGAAAATTTCGGAAAACTGGTGGGCCTCTTCACACCTCGGACCTTGCTTCTTTCGGCTAGGCTCTGGTCGGGATCCTCCGCACTCCTCACCGCCTCGTCTGGGCACTGATCGCAGTCTTCGTCACCTCCGTGGGTCAGAGGGAGATGCAGGAAATCCTGCCAGTACACGTGTGTTCCATCTAACTGATGGCAGGGGACAGAGCTTGCAACGCACCAACCGGCGCGTGAGGTGGGGGAGGGGTCCCTATTCGGGCGCCAAAATGACGTAAATAATTAATTTACTCTCTTAATTTCTATGCAGGTAAGTACTTAATTAATAATAACTCAATCAGAATGAAAAAAGACAGAGTCCGTGGTGTTAGAGTTTCTAAGGGTTTTATTCCTCATTAAGGAATCAGGATATCATGTTCTGACCACCACAGGGGTGTCAGAAGGGATAGAGCGCTCTCGTTTATTGACAATACATAGCTTATATACTTGATTTATACCATAAGAATCAATGTAAGAGGCGTAACAGCTGAGAGAAGACAAGATAACAGTATACATGTGGTGCTAGTACATCATCAAGAGGCGTAAACTAGGCGTGAACCAGAGGTGTGTGCTAGAAACGTCACTGATAGGTGACGCAAGTGGGTGGCACCAAGGGGTGGTGCTAACAGAATGTTGCAATGTCAGCAGAAATCGGAAGCTTGGATGCGCGCGCAGCTGCATGACGTGTGATTGACGGGGTGCAGGGGACTTGACATTCACACTGACGGAAAGAGACAGAAGTCTGGCATGTCAGATCAACTTGTACTTCTATCATATCTGATATCTGATGTTTAGGAACTATACTATCTGGGCGGAAAGGTCTCTAGGGCAGAAGCTGTTCTATGCTAACTGTGGATGCGTGTATAAGCGCCTGAGTGTCTACATGTGAAGCGTGGGGCACGGGGCCTTCCATGGAAGCATGGCAACAGAGGCTATGAATTACTTGCATTGAGACAGGTCGGCCCTTTGGCTCTGCAGCTGGAGAGGATGTTTACAGGATCTAGTAGGCAGGAATGTATTTTCGGGGAGCGGAACAGATAACTCGAAGGTTATAGTCAGTCTTGGCAGAAAGCAGGCTTGAGCTGAGCGCGAGGGGCCGCGCTGAAAGTAGGACAGAGTTCACGGGTACAGAGGTAGCCTGGGCAGAGTCAGGAGCCACAAAAGAGGTTCAGATGGCAGGAATTCAGGGCCTACTCTTGCTAGAGCAGGAAAAATACGAAAAGTGTACTACAAAAAGACGGTGGCATAGCATACTTAGGAACGGACTACATAATCCATTCATGGTGGATCTGAAAGAGGACATGTTAACGTTGGACGCAAATGTATTTGCGTCTTCATAGCTAGCACAGGAGGGAAGTTACATGCACTTTAAGCTGGTACATGGAGTCGGTGGGGTACGCGCTAGGGAACACAACATGACCAAAATTTAATTTTCCTCAATCGTATCTCCGGCACTTCCTTTTCTTGTCACTTAAATCACTTTGTTTTGACCATGATGGCCCATCATTGATTTCTTCAGTGGCTTTCCGCTTAAGGTAAAACCAGCGATCCATCTTCCTTATGTTTGGGATACAAATGACAAGTCTATTTCACAGCAGGTAATGGAATACATTTCTATCCAAGCTTTTTATTGAGGCACGTAGTAGACCTTCACTACTTTACCTACTACAGGTTGCCCTCATCCAATATTTCCGAACTACATATGCTTTGACGTTTAGAGATGAAGCAGCACCTGTAAGAAGATTTTAACACTGTATCAGCACTTGTTGAAAAGACAGAGGACTCTAGCAAATCATATGCATGAATATGAGAATCTTATGTACACGGATTCAAGATAATTCCACTTGCTCAGTTTAATTAAACATAGCTCATTCATTTGGCCTCCATTGTGGAAGCAGTCCATTGTTGATTGCACAGAGATTTGCACAATAATATGGGAAAATATGATCAGGGTTGGAATTTAGCGAGAACACTTCAGAAAGTCATTTTGTGCAAGAGATGGCAGTATGGTATCTGCACAGGATGCATATTGTTTCAGCAAGATCATGGAGCAATGTTATTCCAATTACCATAAACACCTGTTAGGCATAATCTTTAGTCACAGACAGTAGAACAACATTTTACCACCAATGGGTGAGCAGTGCATTTAAGGCATATTTTAGAGAGGCCTCACATGGCACCTGACAAGACCCTCTCCTGTTAAGGTGCCCACTGCCTCCATCCCCTGCCAACAACAAACCACAGAGGCTATTAAGTCGTCCTGCTAAGGGAGCATATTCCACAACTGTTCAGGCATACACAAATAGGATTTTTACACAGGAGCAACTTGTAGCGCCCCGTAGACCCTAGCAACTGGTTCCTCCAGGTTCAGACCTCTGAACCTTCATACTTTTTTTTTTTTTTTTTTTAAGAGTTCTATATGGCACAAACTAGACCTGAGGATATCAGGTATCAGAGCACTTTACATGACCACCAGTTTCATTACAGAAGAACACATTCATTTTTGTTAGGCACTGGGAGACAAAGTGATTTGCCCAGAATCACAGGATGTTGAGCGTTCCTGCTGAGACTCATACCCGGTTCACCAGCTTCGAGGTTGACCTCGCATGACAGGACGGCCCTGTTCAAAGTCAGAAGGGGAGTAGGTCTTTGTTTGTGTGCAAACAAATCCCCAAACAGAAATACTGGTTAGAGGCGGCAGACCCGAGAGCAGAGGACGCCCGGGACCAGGGTTCGATTCCCGGCGCGGCAGGTTTCTGGGCCAGGGTCAGCGGACTCGATAATTCTCTCGCCTCAGTGCCCACTCTGATCAGCGATCACACTCGGCAACTCTGGGTATTAGCTTGCCTCATCTTCACTAACGGCCCCACCAGACCGCCGGGGATGCCTGGTCTCACCCTGGAGATACCCATTAAGGGACCATCTCTCAGGGAAGCCAGGAAGGGTTTCGCAGCGGTCGAAGCGCCTTGGGACCCTACGGGTATGTAGTGCGCTATATAAATGCCTATACATTTACATGTCAACCTGGTGATCAGTGATATGTAATTGATTCTTTTGTCGAAACAAAACACTTTTTGAATTCCAGCTCTGTCTCCCCCTGGAGGGTCAGTGGTACAGTCCTCACTTCCGTGAGTCTATCAGATGAGTATTTCCATTACAGTCCTCTTTAAATTTAGAAACAGGGGCGAGGTGGGGCTGAAAGAACAAGCATTGGCATAGCCAATAGGTCTCGCCTTTGGGACCTTATAAGTGTTTAGCCAGAGATTTTGACTTTGCCTATGTCTTTAAGCAGTGTTGTTCAGAAGTTTGCAGCATGCTGGAGAGTTATAATAAAGAGAAGGCAAAAGCAAACTCCGCCAAGGCTTAATTGTGGGTTAGGCACAGGGCCCGGCTGGCCAAAAGCTGTGCACATTGGGAAGGGAAAACTTTCAGAAGTTGAGATTACTTGTTAGTATAGTTTGACAGGGGGAATTTGTTATTCTAAAACAAAGTACTCTTTTAATTAAAAAATATTAAAATTGAATTGAGAAGAAAAGATCTAAAAGTGCAACAACTACAATCCAACGATAACTATAATAAAATAATAAACAAAGGCTTGTGAACCCAAAAATAAATGGAGAAGGACGAGGTTAACAGAGGCGAGAGAGAGCTTACTTACAAATGAAAGACTGTGGTACAAATATGGGAAATTTCAAACTACACATTTGGCTAGATAGGCGAGATTATAGTAGGCAGTTTAAAATCTCTACCAAACTGCGGATTACGTCCAGTTCATGTGAGGCAGTCGTGTGAGTCAGGCACATGCACATCAAACACCATCAGCCTCGGTATCAGACTTCAAAGGAATCTGCTCCCAAGCCGCTCCCCCGTCCCCCCCATCAGACTTCAAAGGAATGCCCTACCGCTCCCCCGCCCCTCCCACAGCAATTTTGACAATGTTTACAGTAGCCTTGCTCCTCAAATGCTGTTGCTGTGTTGCCATCTCTCTAGGGACACTCAGCTTGAAAGCTCGACTTGCTAGCTGCAATGAGGTCTGCTCTGCCACCATTTACTTCGGACCCTCACCCCCTCACCCACCCTCACACAACCTGACTCACTGTCACTCACCCTCACCCAGCCCCACACCCTCACACCTTCACCCCCTCACCCTCACAACCCTCTCAGCCTCACACACCCTCACACACCCTCACACTGCTGCCCACCCCACACTGCTGCATTACTCACACTGCTGCACGCCTCACACTGCTGCACGCCTCACAACACCACCACATCACTCTAGGACACCACCACATCACTCTGGGACACCACCACATCACTCTGGGACACCACCACATCACTCTGGGACACCACCACATCACTCTAATACACCACCACAACAGAACTCTCCTTGCTTGCTACCAACAAGCATTGCCATAGCCAATAGGACTCGCATTAGACAGAACTCTCCTTGCTACCAACAAGCATTGCCATAGCCAATAGGACTCGCATTAGGAAGGTGTAAGCTATTGGCTTTGTAAATAACAATGCTATTAATTTATATTTTTTCAAAGTCAACACATTAAAAAAAAATGTAATTTACAATACCAATAGCTCACACTTTCCTAATGTGAGACCTATCGCATTGCAAATGCTTGTTTACAAATACAAGCTTGCCTTTGTCTCCACTTATGGTGTATGGCAGGTACCACTAGTTAGAGTGCCCACTGCTGTGTTAGCACGCTGGATTGTCCAATTCATGATTTCTCTCTTTTATTTAACATCCAGCAGATGCATGCTGTGCGGGCATCTTGGTCCAAGCACTGCACTTCTGTACTGGGCTTACAGCCCATAATTAATGTTAGAAGGGTTATGCATGTAACAAAGGGTACAAACTATGTTAGGGGATTTGTGGGGCGGGGGCAACAGGAAGAAGTTGAGAGACTAAAGCAAACCTTTCTGCTACAGTGGAAATGCTATTTCAAAGAGGTAGGTGATCATCGAAATGAAAACTGTGGTAATATTCACACAATCCTACTATTTTTCGAAGTTGTAAGTCAGCAAAAACATATCGCAACGGTGCCCTGTGTTAAAACGTTTCCTTTTATAAACTTCAATGGTGGAGGCTAGCATGTAATGTTGGTGAGCCAGAGGCTGTGGTCAAAGCAACAGGCTTAAGTATTGCGCCTTCTGATAAGACTGGAAAAACCACTGCAAGGAACTCGAGTGGAACACTTTTTTGTAAAGGTCAACTGGAAAATAAAGACTAGTCTCTATGTAACTGCTCCACTTCCCAGCAGACATCACTGGGAAGTTACTCCACAGTTAAAGTCTTTTCAGACAAGAAGGGTTCTGGTCAGTGATTTTTGTTTAGTAGGTTAGCTTCTTGTATAATGTGTTGTGGCGCCTGAAGACCTCAATAAAAAGCAAAGAGCGGTTTATTTAAAAAAAACCTTGAGACTGAAATTATACCCAAAACTCTGTTGTCCACCGGACAGAGCAATAGTGCATATAGGATACCCATTCTTGAGCATTAGAAAGTATGTGACAGTGTGGATACATTATTGTACACATGCAAATATAGAATACCGGGGCAAGCCAAAGCGGCCTGATGGGCACTTTTTGCAGGTTGTTGATACTGCTGCAACAATAAAAAATAAAGCCCTCCTTGCACTAGGGGGCGACAAAATCAAGGACATTAATCTTCATTTATTTATGACTGGTTGCTTGGAATTCTTTTATTTTCTCACACTGTCTTTAATCCGGAAATCCCAGCTCGTTCTGAAGCTACACTTATGTTTGTTTTCAGTGAAAGGAAAGGAAAAGATTAAAATCCATGAATCATTTTAACTTCAGGGCAGTGACAAGCGGACTTATTTCCAAATATAATCACTCATGTGGTATGCTGTAGTCCTGATTGGATGCATCACAGATTTTAGACTGCTTTCTTAAATGTAACTACAAAACAAAAACAAAACAAATCTACACACAAACACGCACACACAAATTAAATACTTACATGCAGTACTAGAAGAAGAGCCCTCCTGCCCAATCGACGTGCTCCAGCGCTCTTCAAACTCGCCACGCAGCTGCTTTCAGGGCAAAAGGGGGACAGATAGCAAAATGCCCAGGGCCTGGTCACAAACAGAACAGGATCCACACGCACTGCTATGCGAGCTCGAGGTCGGATGATGGGGAGATTGATTAACACAATATAAGGGCAATCACCCTTCATCTTGCACCTATAGCTGAAGGGTGATTGGCCCAATTTCATTGCAGTCATGCCGCTCCTGGCGCCAAGGACATTCACACCTCTCCTGTGTGGGGAGCCTGAGGGGCAGATTGTATGGCAGTGTTGGCGCCTCCTATGTGCTGCGAGGGCTTGTGAGTGTTTAGTTTTTTATATTGATGTTAGGCACTCAAGTCCTGCGGACCCCCTGGGAATGTGTCACGGACCCCTGGGGGTCCGCGGACTACAGTTTGGGAAACGCTGCTCTACATGACAGAAAGGCAGCAAAATGCACGGATCCTATGCGCATCCCGCGACTTAAAAAAAAAATAAAATTATATATATATATATATATATATATATATATATATATATATATATATATATATATATATATTCTTACTTTTTTTGCCCTACGGGTGCTTATGGGACCCCCCTGAGCAGGCCTAGGGGGGTCATGGTGTGTCTACCCTGCCCCTGCGCAATGCCAGGCCTCCTCTGGGTGCTGGTGACCTGGGGCAACGCGTACAGAGCCAGTACAAGCAAATGACATGAAATAACTGAATTGGTTTCCTTAGCTCACCGGCACCCCGAGGAGGCCCGGCATTGCGCTTACAAGGTACAGATATTACAGTTCGGATCTCCTACTTCAAGAGTGGTGAGTACACCTCTGTTGGGAGCCATAATGGGCTCCTATTGATACACCTCGGTCCTGACGAAAGCCTCTATAGTTTCCACGGGGCTGAAACATGTGGACCTTTAAAGTGCGGTAGATTAGTAACTTGATCTATAAACGCACCACTATCATTTTTAATTTCCCACATCACTACTTCTCGAATAAAATACCTATGATAAGAGATGTAGGGAATTTTAATTCAACACACAAGAGCACGAGCACACCCTCTTTTCATTTTCATTCCTGACAAACCAGTAGGTCTTCCTCCAGGTGGAGGTGAGCGTATTAACAAACAAAAGACCCAATGATGATGCTGAAACAGTGCACTTAGGCGGAGAATCAAGATATACCGCCACGGGCCTGTGTACTTGTATGAGGGTTTTTAAGATGGTCCCCACAGGAAGAAAGACCCTGGTTATACAGGAAAAGTGGTCCATTCCCCCCTCTTTGATTGTTGTACTAACCATTGGAAGCCGAATGGATCACAGCTTCCCTTTCCCTCCTCATTGATTACTATGATCTCTTAAATCACCAGGAGGGTCGTTTGGACTGGTGCAAGGTGCCCACTTTAATTAGTGGACGACATATACCAGGCCAACTTCTCACGTTAAGCCCTTTGATCCGGCGACACTGCAAAATGGGCTATTTATAACTGCTCTGAGACAACAAGCGGTCTTCATGACTTACAAACGAGCCAGCGAATCGCCTCTGGAAGGCTGGTATGGCAGGGGATAGGAGCTAGCGAGTGGTCTTTAGGGCTATGGTGTGTCGAACTATGTTCCAGGACTACTAGCCTGTCGTAGACAGCCGCCTATTTGCACATCTAGCAACTTCCTTACAAGCCAGCTCTGTTAAGATGTCATCATCACTCGCAGTCCACCTTACATGAGAACTAAACCCACACCCTAAATATTCCCCAGAGCGGAGAGCAATGTGTGTCAGGTCAAAGTGCACACGGTTCAAAACTCACGAGGTGCTTGCTGCAGCTTTGCACAGGCCTCTCCCAGTGTGATAAAAGCAGATACTACACCTGGTGAGACATTTCCTGTGAAGGGAGCGGCAGGTGACGTCCGCTGCATAAATCTCTTTGAGGGTGAAAACTCCAATGTGTGAGCGAACGAAACGAAACAAGTGCACAGCCTACGAGGAAATACGGAGCATTCCCGGAGAGCCAGGGTTGTGTAAGGACTTTCGCCGAGGCCAACTAGGCATGTTATATTCGTTCTTGGGGTGAAAGGTCTTAAAACACACATTGGCCCTTCAGTAATACTATAATGTGTGCTTATGATGTGCGATATTGTTACTCTTCGTGTCTTTCCCCAGTCTGTGATCGAACAAGCTATTGCAGAGTCACTTCACCGCTGTCTTGGATTTTTTTTTTTTTTTACTCAACCACTGACTAAGCCTTTGACCTAATATCTTAACTCTTAGAAATGTTGCCAAATTGGGGAAAAACGTGCAAAACCTGTCTTAGGTCTATTTCGCTGCGGACCGGTAAGCTGCAGCTTGACATGTATGTGTCACTGCCTAGCCATCGTTTAGAAAACTCCAGTTGGGGCTGTAGGAAAATACCACCATCAAATCTATCGCTTTCAAAAAGCGAAACGTCAACGAATATAGAAAACGGAGATAAACATTGTCACAAAAAGACAATTAGCCAATAGGAAAACTCAGTGAGTGGAACATTTTCAACAGGAATCTGTATGAGGCTGGATGCTACAAATTGAAATTCCCGTGAAACGGCTCTGAAGGTTAATGCACCCACTGCCAAGTTCTTTGTGGTACCTTTAGGTTACAGGTTACAGTACCAGTAGAATAGCTCAGTGGATTAATGAAAATGGGACAATATCTTTTTGTCCTTTAAACTCGGGGAATGCCCTCCCACGGTTTCAAAGACCAAAAACTGGGCTTTATCCTCAATAGCAAGTTGGATCTGGCTTTCAGATCACTAATGTTACCAAATCAGGTTTCCTTTAAATTAGAATACTGAGGAAGATTATGCCTTTTTGTCCCTTCCACACAAAGTCATAACAGCTAATGTCTTTGTCCAGGCCAGATTGGATTATGGTAATATCGTCCACTCGGAACATCCTAAAACAGCTATCCATTTACTCCAAAAAATGCATCACCACCATACCACTCAAAGAAACAGGGCCTGTGATGCCCGCATTCAAGAGATGTAAAATGCCATAAACAATTTCACGATCCAAATAGCATCATACGGACACATTTATATCGTTCCAGCTCAGGTTTATAAGCAGTGTGTTCAAGAAGCATTTATATACAATAAATGTAACCAAAAATCATTTACATAGAGGATGTTCAGAAAATCTCTGGTGAATCTTGCCCTATTGGACCCATGTTGGTCGCCCATCATCCATATGGTCTAAAATAATAAGTAGCTTTGAAACAGCTACGAATCAAATGTGCAATTTCACACCACAGGAACGTACAGTTCAAAGTATTGTTTGTAGAATGTATTCAAAAGAAACTTTATGTACCCTTGCACCTTATGTAGAAGTTACATTTAGGCAGGTTATTTGGTAGGACCATGCGGTTCAGCACTTTATACTTGAAAGCACACAGAGAGGCAACACAAATATTACAAAAATGCACAAATGCACAGTGGGTGAATCAATCCGGACTCTTCAGTGATGCGAGATATATTCTTTTTTAAATGGATTCTTGAACCACTCATGGCGTAAGATGATCAGACAAAGCAACCAAAATGCAGCCAGTGCATTTCGCCACGATGGGGCTTCCTCAGGTCAATAATCAAAGTCCTCCAATCTTACAGTGGTCACTGATGTAACAGGATCCCTATATCTTACACTTAAAACACAAAATCCTCACCATGTGTGGTGTCATTCAAGTTCAGATTTCTCGTGTTCACTATGATAGGCGACACTCCAAGAATTAAAAGTTACTTCATTTTTGGCCCCTGTAGGATGCCCTGCCTCTTGATGGCCTCTATGTGTGCTTTCAAATGTACTATATTTGTGTGGTATTGTGGCAGTGGACCAGTGAGGTGGGCAACCTTAACCTAGAAGTACATTTATGATTGGCGTATAGCAAGGTGGTGCAGCTTTTATCCCTTATCTTTCTGCTTTTTGTATTTTCAGCACTTCACGTAATAAGAAAACTCCTCAAAAATGGAACAACATTTATGTATTTGCAAAACATGGAATGTGAGAGGCCCCCCCCCCAAGCCAAAAAAGCTGGGTCAATCCCATAGAGCCAACTACAATCAGATTGTGCTCTATCCTGTGGAACCTTCAACCAGACTCTGAAGACAACAGTAATTGCTAAATCCAGAGATACCCACTTGAAATCCATCAAGACAAAGCAACACGGCTAGCCAATAGCAAGAACTTACAAAACAGCGCGACAAAGTTACCTTGAACTTTCACTTTTATGAGAGGCTAAAGTACTGTTTTAAAAGCTACGCTTTGGACTTTTTGATGCAAGAGAGGTGTAGGAAAGTACTCCTTTTGGCATGGTTACCCCCCACTTTTTGCCTGACTCTGAAGGCAACTGTGACTGAATGTGCACTGGGTTCCAGCTAATCAGGTTCCCAGGGCCTGTGTTCTGTCCACAATTGGCACACCTCTTGACCAAATTTAAGCCCCTTGTAAAAGGTACCAGTGGTACCGAGGGCATTTTGACCAGATTCACTCTTCACCAAACCCATGCACACTGCAGCATGCTTGTTTTAGTGCAGCTAAAAGTGAAGAGTAGACCTGGCACAAGGCATAGGTAAGTCACTGCTACAGCAGGTCTTACAGCTCTGAGGCAGAGTGATCTAAACTTCTGGTGAGGAAATAACTGCACAAGCAATCATCCCCCTATGTGTATGTCATTTCTTAAGCATTATATGTGCATAGTGAAGCTCCCACCCATAAACTCGGTATGGCTTGTCAATACGAATTCCACAGCTCCATGACGGCTTCACCGAATCCCAAGATGTTTGGTACCAAACATCTCAGATTAATAAGCCCACACTGATGCCAGTATTGGATTTATTAATAAATGCACTCAAGAGGGCATCTCAGAGGGGCCCCCTGAATAAAACCCAACCGTTAGGGTGTAGCTCACTAGTCTGTCCCAGCCAGCCACTTCCAGACATGTTCCTGACTCCCCAACCTTGTGCTCTCAGTCAGAAACAAAGGTTGCTCTGGATGGGGGTGCTTCACATCTACCCCCAAGCTGGAACAGCATTCAAGGGTGGTCAGCCTCAAAGGCGTCCTTCCTTTTGTTATGCTAGCTGGGGCGTCTCCAGCTAGTGGAGATGCCCTCCCCCCAGAACAAGCCCCACTTTTGGCAGCAAGGTCGGCGGGAAAATTATTAAGCAGGAGAGGTGTGTCCTCTTTCAGCCAGGACCACCCCCAAGGTGTCCTGAGCTGAAGTGACCCCTCTCCTTTAAAAATACTCCATGCTGGTTGTAAGGATTTTAGCCAATAGGATTAGGGGAGTGCCCCCTCCCCAACGGGAGTGGACATACAAAGGGTGCAGTCACCCTAAAGGTAAGTAGCCCATTGGCTACTATTACCTGCCAGTACCTGCAAACCCCCTAAATTAAGTATTTAGGGGCACCCCTGAACCTGGATCCTCCGATTCCTGGTGACCTAAAAAATGACAGAATAGCCGTACCAGCAGTGAAGACTCCAGACGACAACTGACTTGGCCCCAGCCCAACCAGTAGGGCTTTAAGTAGGATGAAAAAAACTGGGAGTCTCTCAAAGGGGGCGTGACCAATGTAATTAAGGGTGTGGCTTTAAACATGTAAGCAAAAAATCTCTGCTTAGTATAGTGTGCCGCCCAACTGGTATTTTGCTGCTTCTGTCATTGCATCCAGATATATAATACAACAAGTAACATTACACCTATATTAACATCTACAGCAAGCCAAAACTATTGGCTTTGCCAATAGTTGTTAGTTGCATAAGCAACAACTAGGACTATGGATTATAATCCTTCAGTTTTTAAATAATTAGATTGTGAAAGAACTTTAACGAGTCTCTTTGAAGTTACCCCAAATGCAGTGAAGGGTGGTACTGCTGCAGAGTTCAGATATTTTTTTCCACCTGGACAGTGATGGCAAAAATGGGGAGCCCGATAGGGACCCGTCTCAACACCTGCTTTTTTTAAAATCCTGGTGCTCAGCACTGGCTGGTCCTGTCCCACTTAAAGCTCTGCCTACCGGCCAGTCTGCGGACTTTGAAGAAACCTACGCCAAAAAGCGACTCGTCCTGCAGGCACATTAGCCTCCACAACCTTGGCAGGACCGCCTGCCTTCCCTAAAGGCCAGGGGCTCCAGAGGACAGCAGTTCTAACCACAAAGAAACATTCAAAAAGTGCTCCAGTGCCATGCTGAACCACACAACCAGACCTACCTTTGCACCCGATGTAAAATGCCGCCAGCCTGAGTCAAAGTGTCCACCAGTCCTTGGTCCTAAGAAGGTTCCCTGCCAGTCCTGATGTCCAGAACCCATGGAGTGACCTCTCCTGGACTCCACTGTGACATCTGCAGCCTCAACACGACGAAGGACCCCCTAACATGACCTGCTCTGGTAGGATCTTCCGACCTCAAAGGACACCTCTGCACCCACAGCCCCCAGGTATTGGGTAGCCTAGTCGATAGTGCCCATGTGCCCTTCAACATCCCAACTTACCTTCAGAGCCACAGCTTCCCTTCGTCCAAATTCTTGGTCTGAGCCTGCAGCCTTTCTTCGAAATCTTCAGTCTCCAGCGCTTTGCATTGGGTGCCCAATGCGGTGTTGGCAGTCTGCACGCAGCAGCCTATTTGCAGTTGACAATGTGGTTGGTCTTGCCTTGTGGCCCCTCCAGTGCTGGTCCCAAACCCCTGGATTTGACCCAAACTTCGATTTTACCTACCTGCAACCGGCACCTATTTCCGTACCCCAGTCTCCTTTGACTAACATTGGGCCCAAGTGACCGAATTGAACCTCTGCACCTGGCCGTCCCAGTGCCGCTGGCGGTGCAGTCTCTACATTTACCTGTCCTTTGCCCAGTGTTGGTCCTAAAACCCAAAGACTGGAATTGTAAGCCGAGCATTTTCCTGTGAATTTACAACATTGTTTTCCCTCCATAGGTTAACATTGAACGGTTTGAGAAATGCACCAAGTGTCCACTTTTAAGACTTAAAAACAGAGAATACAAAATATTTTAATGCAACAAAGTATCTTTGGCTCTAAGTAATAAACATACAAAAAGTTATATTTTTACAAACAATTGATCTTGGATTTAGTCAGAGTGTGTGTTTAATTTTTTGTTGACTGTGTAGAACAAATGCTTAACACAGCCCGTGATAAGCCTAACTGCTCAACCACACTACCACAAAAAAGAGCATTTAGTATTATCTGCTTTAGCCTCTGTTAACCAACTGGTGACCCACTGGACTATGTGCACACTATAACTTACTTTGGTATAGTGTACACAGAGGCAGCTTTCTACACAATAGGACATGGAAATGTAAGAGCGTAAAAACAGCTTGTCGCTTTGGTTCCTATCGCAGAGAGGCATTGGTCACATTCTTTGCATTTGCCTGGCGTTTATAAAGGAAAGAAATCATGTTTGTCGTGACAGAAGAAACCCATAAGGTATGTAAAAACACACAAATAGAGGAAGCCACCCACCCCCATGCAAATGTATGATAAGAAAGATATACGAAGTGGGAGGAGCCCAGGCAATTTACTCCGGGAGGGGGTACCCATACTAAAATATATGCACGAGTGTATTCCAACACAAATACATGAAGGAACATATGCATATGCAAATAGGCATGCACAGAGTAAGATAAGCATACATACAAAAATCCAAGGTATGCAACAGTTCACCTAAAATTAATCGACCTATACAGATTATTAAAGATATGCAGGAAGGCACACAAAAACACAGACAAGCATCTTCAGAAAGACACAAACATACACGGAAAGGTAAGGACACACTTGCACACACAACCGTTTGTAGAAAGGTAGAGGCGTGTAATAATGGCGTGCAAGAAGGTACACATACAAACCCTTGCTCACACACATCGTAGCTAGGGAGGTATACAGAGATCCTACCACAAGCACATGGAAGTGTACAGACAAAGAGATGCAGGATGCAAGGCACGGCAAGGTTTTCCAAACACACAGCCGCATATTAACACGCCGCAGGACTGCTCTTCTCAGAAATTGCAGCACAGGACCATTGAGTGAATACAAGTCTGAACGGGTTGGAGGGGAGCACATGGAGAAGAGCGGATGGTGGGAGGGCCTGAGACCGCGATGCTCGCTTTCAGCCCCACAGAACTGGTTACGAAGCCAAACAGATGCGATTGTGAAGGCCCTACATAAAAGCGATCGGACAGAGTTGGGCTGCTCTTGCTGTCGACGGCACCAGGAGAGTGGTGCGACTGGGTAGGAAGGGCTTTGGTGTGCCAAAGGGGAAAGAGAACATATCTTCGAAAGGGACATGGTACGAGGGCCTACACAGTAAACAAGGGAAGTTAAGAAGCCCTAAGGGAAACCAAAAGAGGCAAAACTGTGCATTCCTGTTCAAATACAAAGCACACCGGAGATTAGTGAGAGTCAGCCTCTCCATGTTACAGCAAGAAAAGACTGAGATCCAGCTTGCAAAGGCAAGGAGGAAACCTTTGCAATACTTGTCTGACCTGCCATGCCAATCAAGTATGTTTGTATTGTTACATATAGGAAAATAAAGTAAGACAGCTAACCAGATGCTGCAAAGACTTTAAATTAAGTTGTTTACAGGATGAACTACAGAGAGCAAGTCATCTTAGTGTCTGTAACCAATGGAGGCGGAGCTCCAATGCCTTGGTGTCAGGAGGGGGAGAAGGAGCAGGGAAGACAGCTCTGTGAGGCCAAGGGCTGCACACACCCCAAGTTCATGCACATTCAATTTTTCCTGCACATAGCGTATCAAAACACCACGTGTAAAACCCAGCAGATTAAGAAAATTAAAAGAGGCGCTGTCGAAAACAGCCTCGGACATTTGATCTCGGTCTTTGAATGCATAGCAAATGTGAGGAGATAACAAGAATTACAGCCATGTTTAGAGAAATGGAATTCAGAGTTGTAGCACCTGAGAAGGTAGAGCGCTTGTGTGCAGCGCTCTTGGACAAAGGAAAAAGTAGTCCCTTTCACAGTTGCTATTATGGGAAAGTGGAAGGTAACCAGTACTGGGACACTGCTCCGTGGGAGTAAACAATCGATGAAAAGGTGTGATAAATAGGGAAGATTAACTACTTAGAAGCAAGGATTTTTAAAGGACACTGACAAACGAAAAGCAGTGAACAGGCCTATAAACCCACAGAGTGAATACAGCAGGTCTCGAAGAGACAGTAAATGCGAAGCCTAGGATCGACCTAAAAAAACAAACTGTGCTGTCTATAGGGTCAGGTGAACATTATGATTCCTCTGCAGAGTGTTACACTCCTAAGCCAGTATCACCCTACTTTTTTTTTATTCCTTCAGTATTGCAGGCGTTTTGAACCCTGTTTTACCTCCTTGAAGCCGAAGCCTATTGACAAAGGTGCTAAAGTGCCAGTGCTGCTATTTTATCTGTACATAATGTAACCAAATTGCAGCATGGATTCTGCCTTTTATATTCTTAAGTTTTTTTCTGGGAGAGAAAGGAGAGAGAACCGTGAGAGGGGGAGTTAGGGAAAGAATCAACTGTTTGGTGCACATGGTTTCGCCCCAGAAAGATTAATGGCTGAGTTGGCCATGCCACTGGTTGAAGCTGTGGTGCTCAAAATAGGGAGCTATTGTACATACTATTCGGAATTCCTAATAGACTTATACAAATGGATGCTCCCCTTTTTACATGGACCCAAAGACAGAAGCTTCTGTTGAGTAATTCAATGTTAGGTAGGTTTGATTGTTTTGTAAAATGCACAGAGCTTGTTCGCAAATAGACTACTGGAAATTAAATATGTAGACATTTCGAAAGAAAACAGCATTGGTTTTGAGTTTTACTGGTGATGTTTCCTGCCCACACCAAGAGATTGTGAGATGTCCACATTTCCCTTTTAAATCACGTTCTCAAATCACGTTCTCAAAATTTACTTGAAGGGGCATCTTGAAAAAATATGAAGTGAAGAAAAGGGTTGTATGCATTTCAAAGAGAAATAGGCCTTGGGAACAACCCTATAACCCTGGAAAGTGTTATTCATTTTTTGAAATGTGTATTGCGTAAACTTTGCCCATAGAAAACTCCAGTTAGGGCTGTGGGTTGGTGGGAAAATACCACCATCAAATCTATCGCTTTCAAAAAGCGAAACGTCAAAGAATATAGAAAACGGAGATAAACAATGTCACAAAAAGACAGTTAGCCAATAGGAAATCTCAGTGAGTGGAACATTTTCAACAGGAATCTGTATGCGGCTGGATGCCACAAATTGCATTTCCCGTGAAACGGCTCTGAAGGTTAATGCACCCACTGCCAAGTTCTTTGTGGTACCTTTAGGTTACAGGTTACAGTACCAGTAGAATGGCTCAGTGGATTAATGAAAATGGGACAATATCTTTTTGTCCTTTAAACTCGGGGAATGCCCTCCCACGGTTTCCAAGACCAAAAACTGGGCTTTATCCTCTATAGCAAGTTGGATCTGGCTTTCAGATCACTAATGTTACCAAATCAGGTTTCCTTTAAATTAGAATACTGAGGAAGATTATGCCTTTTTGTCCCTTCCACACAAAGTCATAACAGCTAATGCCTTTGTCCAGGCCAGATTGGATTATGGTAATATCGTCCACTCGGAACATCCTAAAACAGCTATCCATTTACTCCAAAAAATGCATCACCACCATACCACTCAAAGACAAACAGGGCCTGTGCTGCCCGCATTCAAGAGATGAAAAGTGCCATAAACAATTTTACGATCCAAAAAGCATCATACTGACACATTTATATCGTTCCAGCTCAGGTTTATAAGCAGTGTGTTATTTATTATTTATTTTATTTTAAACATTTATAAAGCGCGGCTGACACCTTGCAGGTTTCCTGGCGCTGGTGAATACTCTTAACTCAGGGGAACAGAAAGCGAGGGGCAGGTAAGAAAGGGTTGTTTCTAAGGGAATAACCACGTCTTGATGCGTTTCCTGAAAGGGAGGAGCTGTGAGATTTGACGGATATCAGGAGGCAGACTGTTCCACAGCTTAGCCGCTGCGACTCTGAAAGATCTGCCCCCCGTCCTGACTTTGTTATACTTAGGAACAATCACCAGACGGGCTGAGGCTGAGCGTAGAGCTCTGGAAGGGGTATACCATGTGAACATGGCCTGCAGAGGCTTAGGTCCAGCTCCATGGAGCGCTTTAAAAACAAGGCAGAGAGACTTAAAGGCCACACGTTGTTTAAGCATAAGCCAGTGTAATTCAGCTAGGGCCGCTGATGCTGAAGATCTCCTCGTCCAGCCCAGAACTAATTTGGCAGCGGCCGACTGAACTCTTTGAAGTCGGTCAAGCAGGGCCACTGGGGACTCAAGTAACAGCGCGTTGCAATAGTCCAGGCGACTGAGGATGGTGCACCTGACTATCTGCTCCCGAGCTTGTGCGGGTAGCAGTGGCATAATTTTGCGCAGGGAGCGCAGGAGTGCTGTGCACGTTCCCACCGTTTTAGCAACTTGGGTTTCAGTGTTCATTTTATCATTCAGTGTGGCCCCGAGGTTGCGGACCGATGTAACTGGCCGAGGTTTATCTGCTGTTTCCGGGGGCCAGAAGTCGCAGGGGAATTGCCGAGGAATGCGACTTCCTGCACAATACAGAACCTCCGTTTTGGAGGAATTAAATTGCAGCGAGTTGTTGTGTAGCCACCCAGCCGTCTCCCTTAAGCAGTCGTCAAAGGCTGCAAGGGGGGTAGAATCTTCTCCCTCCCAAGAGAGGATAAGCTGGGTGTCATCCGCATAGTTGATTGTTTTTAACCTGTGTGCCTTTATCAACGTGATCAGAGGTCTAAGGTACACGTTAAAAAGAATGGGGCTGATGGAGGAGCCCTGGGGCACCCCGTGGGGGACAGAAGATAAGCTAGATTGATAAGGGGGGAGAGACACCGCCTGTCTCCTGTCCCGTAGGAAGGAGTGGAACCAAATTAGGGCAGTGCCGTCTACCCCAGCCGTCCGGAGTCGCTCCAACAGGACCCCGTGGTTGACCGTATCGAAAGCGGCAGACAGGTCCAGAAGGACCAAGGCAACTGCCTGGCCCCCGTCTGCACGCATACGAAGGTCCTCCAGAGCTGTCAAGACAGCTGTTTCAGTCCCGTGAGCAGGACGAAAGCCAAACTGAAAATCGTCCAGAATCTGATTTTTCTCCAGATGAGTGGAGAGACAGGTGCTAACCCAGCGCTCTGCAATTTTTGCTGGGAAAGGCAGGAGGGATATAGGCCGGTAATTGGACAAGCAGTCAGGGTTCAAGGAAGGTTTTTTCAACAGTGGGGTAATGAGGGCCTCCTTCCAGGAGGATGGTACAAGGCCGCAGTGTAGGGATTGATTGCAGATCCTGCAGAGGGTGGCAAAGAGGTCAGAACCAAAACTTTTCCAGACTTTTGGAGGCGCCGGGTCTAGAGGGGATCCGGAGGTGATCCCAAGTGCCAGCCTTTCAAATTCCGATTCTGGAATGGGGGGGAAACTCCCGCAGCTTTTCCATGAGAGGGACATCAGAGTACACCGAAACAGGATCACTAGTACAGGCTCTAGGTGTAATGAGACCACCTGGGGGAGGAGAGGAGTTCAGATTAAGAATAATGGTGTCGATTTTGTTTTTGAAAAATAGTGCCAGGTTATCGCAGAGGGCTTGTGTAGGAAGGGTAGATATTATGGCACAGTCAGGGTGGGTAAGGTTTTTGAGAATCTGAAAGATGCTTTTAGAACTGTTGGGGGCATTGCTGATAGTAGTGCAGAAGTAATTGGCTTTGCTCTGATTAATAGCCGTTTTGTATGCTTGGAGATGGTTTTTCCAGATTACTTTATTCGAATCGGAGTAGCCTTGTCTCCATTTCCTCTCTGATTGTTCAAGAAGCATTTATATACAAAAAATGTAACCAAAAACCATTTACATGAGAGGATGTTCAGAAAATCTCTGGTGAATCTTGCCCTTTTGGACCCATGTTGGTCGCCCATCATCCATATGGTCTAAAATAATAAGTAGCTTTGAAACAGCTACGAATCAAATGTGCAATTTCACACCACAGGAACGTTCAGTTCAAAGTATTGTTTGTAGACTGTATTCAAAAGAAACTTTATGTACCCTTGCACCTTATGTAGAAGTTACATTTAGGCAGGTTATTTGGTAGGCCCATGCTGTTCAGCACTTTATACAGCACACAGAGGCAACACAAATATTACAAAAATGCACAAATGCACAGTGGGTGAATCAATCCGGACTCTTCAGTGATGTGAGATATATTCTTTTTTAATGGATTCTTGAACCAGTCATGGCGTAAGATGATCAGACAGAGCAGCCAAAAGGCAGCCAGCACATTTCGCCCCGATGGGGCTTCCTCAGGGCAATAATCAAAGTCCTCCAATCTTACAGTGGTCACTGACGTAACAGGATCACTCTATCTTACACTTAAAACACATAAAATCCTCAGTATGTGTGGTGTAATTCAAGTTCAGATTTCTCGTGCTCACTATGATAGGTGACACTCCCAAGAATTAAAAGTTACTTCATTTTTGGCCCCTGTAGGATGCCCTGCCTCTTGATGGCCTCTCTGTGTACTTTCAAGTGTACTATATTTGTGTGGTAGTGGACCAGTGAGGTGGGCAACCTTAACCTAGAAGTACATTTATGATTGGCGTATAGCAAGGTGGTGCATATTTTATCCCTTATCTCTCTTTTTTTGTATATTCAGCACTTTATGTAATAAGAAAACTCGTCAAAAATGGAACAGTTATGTATTTGCAAAACATGGAGTGTGAGAGGCCCCCCAAGCCAAAAAAGCTGGGTCAGTCCCATAGAGCCAACTACAATCAGATTGTGCTCTATCCCGTGGAACCTTCAAACAGACTCTGAAGACAACAGTAATTGCTAAATCCAGAGATACCCACTTGAAATCCATCAAGACAAAGCAACACGGCTAGCCAATAGCAAGAACTTACAAAACAGCGCGACAAAGTTACCTTGAACTTTCACTTTTATGAGAGGCTAAAGTACGGTTTTTAAAGCTACGCTTTGGACATTTTGATGCAAGAGAGGTGTAGGAAAGTACTTTTTTTGGCAAGGTTACCCCCCACTTTTTGCCTGACTCTGAAGGCAACTGTGACTGAATGTGCACTGGGTTCCTGCTAATCATGTTCCCAGGGCCTGTGTTCTTTCCACAATTGGCACACCTCTTGACCAAATTTAAGCCCCTTGTAAAAGGTACCAGTGATTGACTCTTCACCAAGCCCATGCACACTGCAGCCTGCTTGTTTTGGTGCAGCTAAAAGTGAAGAGTAGACCTGGCACAAGGCATAGGTAAGTCACCGCTACAGCAGGTCTTACAGCTCTAAGGCAGAGTGATCTAAACTTCTGGTGAGGAAATAACTGCACAAGCAGTCATCCCCCTATGTGTATGTCATTTCTTAAGCATTATATGTGCATAGTGAAGCTCCCACCCATAAACTCGGTATGGCTTGTAAATAAGAGTTCCACGGCTCCACGACTGCTTCACCGAATCCCAAGATGTTTGGTACCAAACATCTCAGATTAATGAGCCCACACTGGTGCCAGTATTGGATTTATTAATAAATGCACTCAAGAGGGCATCTTAGAGGGGCCCCCTGAATAAAACCCAACGGTTGGGGTGTAGTTCACTAGTCTGTCCCAGCCAGCCACTTCCAGACATGTTCCTGATCCCCCTGAACTAGAAACCTTGTGCTCTTGGTCAGAAACAAAAGGTTGCTCTGGATGGGGGTGCTTCACATCTACCCCCAAGCTGAACAGCATTCAAGGGTGGTCAGCCTCAAAGGCGTCCTTCCTTTTGTTATGTTAGCTGGGGCGTCTCCAGCTAGTGGAGATGCCCTCCCCCCAGAACAAGCCCCACTTTTGGCAGCAAGGTCGGCGGGAAAATTGTTAAGCAGTAGAGGTGTGTCCTCTTTCAGCCAGGACCACCCCTAAGGTGTCCTGAGCTGAAGTGACCCCTCTCCTTTGAAAATACTCCATGCTGTCACCCTACAGGTAAGTAGCCCGTTGGCTACTATTACCTGCAAAACCCCTAAATTAAGTATTTAGGGGCACCCCTGAACCTGGATCCTCAGATTCCTGGTGACCTAAAAAAGGACAGAATAGCCGTACCAGCAGTGAAGACTCCAGACGACAACTGACTTGGCCCCAGCCCAACCAGTAGGGCTTTAAGTAGGATGAAAAAAACTGAGTCTCTCTCAAAGGGGGCGTGACCAATGTAATTAAGGGTGTTGCTTAAAACATGTAAGCAAAAAATCTGTGCTTAGTATAGTGTGCCGCCCAACTGGTATTTGGCTGCTTCTGTCATTGCATCCAGATATATAATACAAGTAACATTACACCTATATTAACATCTACAGCAAGCCAAAACTATTGGCTTTGTCAATAGTTTTTAGTTGCATAAGCAACAACTAGGACTATTGAATATAATCTGATAATCCTTCAGTTTTTAAATAATTAGATTGTGAAAGAACTTTAACGAGTCTCTTTGAAGTTACCCCAAATGCAGTGAAGGGTGGTACTGCTGCAGAGTTTAGATATGTTTTTCCACCTGGACAGTGATGGCAAATATGAGGAGCCCGATAGGGACCCGTCTCAACACCTGCTTTTTTAAAATCCTGGTGCTCAGCACTGGCTGGTCCCGTCCCACTTAAAGCTCCGCCTACCGGCCTGTCTGCAGCCTTTGAAGAAACCAACGCCAAAAAGAGACTCGTCCTGCAGGCACATTAGCCTCCACAACCCTGGCAGGACCGCCTGCCTTCCCTAAAGGCCAGGGGCTCATGAGGACAGCAGTCCTAACCACAAAGAAACATTCAAAAAGTGCTCCAGTGCCATGCTGAAGCACACAACCAGACCTACCTTTGCACCCGATGCCGCCAGCCTGAGACAAAGTGTCCACCAGTCCTCGGTCCTAAGAAGGTTCCCTCCCAGTCCTAATGTCCAGTCCCCATGGAGTGACCTCTCCTGGACTCCACTGTGACATCTGCAGCCTCAATACGACGAAGGACCCCCTAACATGACCTGCTCTGGTAGGATCTTACGACCTCAAAGGACACCTCTGCACCCACAGACCCCATGTCTTGGGTAGCCTAGTCGATAGTGCCCAGGTGCCCTTCAACATCCCAACTTACCTTCAGAGCCACAGCTTCCCTTTTTCCAAATTCTTGGTCTGAGCCTGCAGCCTTTCTTCGAAATCTTCAGTATCCAGCGCTTTGCATTGGGTGCCCAATGCGGTGTTGGCACTCTGCACCCAGCTGCCTATGTGGTTGGTCCTGCCTTGTGGCCCCTCCAGTGCTGGTCCCAACCCCCGGGAATTGACCCAAACTTCGATTTTACCTACCTGCAACCGCACCCATTTCCGTACCCCGGTCTCCTTTGACTAACATTGGGCCCAAGTGACCGAATTGAACCTCTGCACCTGGCCGTCCCAGTGCTGCTGGCGGTGCAGTCTCTACATTTACCTGTCCTTTGCCCAGTGTTGGTCCTAAAACCCAAAGACTGGAATTGTAAGCCGAGCACTTTCCTGTGAAATTACAACATTGTTTTCCCTCCATAGGTTAACATTGAACGGTTTGAGAAATGCACCAAGTGTCCGCTTTTAAGACTTAAAAACAGAATACAAAATATTTTAATGCAACAAAGTATCTTTGGTTCTAAGTAATAAACATACAAAAAGTAATACTTTTATAGACAATTGATCTTGGATTTAGTTAGAGTGTGTGTTTAATTTGTTGTTGACTGTGTAAAGCAAATGCTTAACACAGCCCTCTGATAAGCCTAACTGCTCAACCACACTACCACAAAAAAAGAGCATTTAATATTATCTGCTTTAGCCTGTTAACCAACTGGCGACCCACTGGACTATGTGCACCCTATAACTTACTTTGGTATAGTGTACACAGAGGCAGCTTTCTACACAATGGGACATGGAAATGTAAGAGCGTAAAAACAGCTAGTCGCTTTGGTTCCTACCGCAGAGAGGCATTGGTCACATTCTTTGCATTTGCCTGGTGTTTATAAAGGAAAGAAAACATGTTTGTCGTGACAGAAGAAAACCATAAGGTATGTAAAACACACACAAATAGAGGAAGCCACCCACCCCAGTGGCGTAACGAACCTTGAGGGGGGCCCCTCTGCAGGGTACGTGAAGGGGCCCCCTCCGGACGCAATCTAGAGCTCCCCAGCAGAAGTGCGGTGCTGACGGGGCCCCCTGGAGGGTGAGGGCCCCCCCTGCACCGCGGGGGCTGCAAGGGCCTATGTTACACCCCTGACCCAAACCCATGCAAATGTATGATAAGAAAGATATACGAAGTAGGAGGAGCCCAGGCCAATAACTCCAGCAGGGGGTACCCATACTAAAATATATGCATGAGTGTATTCCAACACAAATACATGAAGGAACATATGCATATGCAAATAGGCATGCACAGAGTAAGATAAGCATACACACAAACATATAAGTTATGCAACAGTTCACCTAAAATTAATCAACCTATACAGATTATTAAATATATGTAGGAAGGCACACAAAAACACAGACAAGCATATTCAGAAAGACACAAACATACACGGAAAGGTAAGGACATACTTGCACACACAAACGTTTGTAGAAAGGTAGAGGCGTGTAATAATGACGTGCAAGAAGGTACACATACAAACCCTTGCTCACACAAATCGTAGCTAGGGAAGTATACAGAGATCCTACCACAAGCACATAGAAGTGTACAGACAAAGAGATGCAGGATGCAAGGCACGGCGAGGTTTTCCAAACACACAGCCGCATATTAACACGCCGCAGGACTGCTCTTCTCAGAAATTGCAGCACAGGACCATTGAGTCAATGCAAGTCTGACCGGGTTGGAGGGTAGCACATGGAGAAGAGCGGATGGTAGGAGGGTCTGAGACCGCGATGCTCGCTTTCAGACCCACAGAACTGGTTACGAAGCCAAACACAGCTACGATTGTGAAGGCCCTACATAAAAGCGATCGGACAGAGTTGGGCTGCTCTTGCAGTCGATGGCACCAGGAGAGCGGTGCGACAGGGTAGGGAAGGCTTTGGTGTGCCACAGGGGAAAGAGAACATATCTTCGAATGGGACATGGTACGAGGGCCCACACAGTAAACAAGGGAAGTTAAGAAGCCCTAAGGGAAACCAAAAGAGGCAAAACTGTGCATTCCTGTTCAAATACAAAGCACACCGGAGAGTAGTGAGCGTCAGCCTCTCCATGTTACAGCAAGAAAAGACTGAGTTCTATCTAACAGCTCCTCACAATTAACAGCTTGCAGTGGCAAGGAGGAAACGTTTGCAATACTTGTCTGACCTGCCATGCCAATCAAGTATGTTTGTATTGTTACATATAGGAAAATAAAGTAAGACAGCATACCAGATGCTGCAAAGACTTTAAATTAAGTTGTTTACAGGATGAACTACAGAGAGCAAGTCATCTTAGTGTCTGTAACCAATGGAGGCGGAGCTTCAATGCCTTGATGTCAGCAGGAGCCAATCCTGGGGCAGGAGGGGGAGAAGGAGCAGGGAAGACAGCTCTGTGAGGCCAAGGGCTGCACACACCCCAAGTTCATGCACATTCCATTTTTCCTGCACAAACACCACGTGTCAAACCCAACAGATTAAGAAAATTAAAGAGGCGCTGTCGAAAACAGCCTCGGACATTTGATCTCGGTCTTTGAATGCATAGCAAATGTGAGGAGATAAGAATTACAGCCATGTTTAGAGAAATGGAATTCAGAGTTGTAGCACCTGAGAAGGTAGAGCGCTTGTGTGCAGCGCTCTTGGACAAAGGAAAAAGTAGTCCCTTTCACAGTTGCTATTATGGGAAAGTGGAAGGTAACCAGTACTCGGACACTGCTCCGTGGGAGTAAACAATCGACGAAAAGCTGTGACAAATAGGGAAGATTAACTACTTAGAAGCAAGGATTTTTAAAGGACACTGACAAACGAAAAGCAGTGAACAGGCCTATAAACCCACAGAGTGAATACAGCAGGTCTCGAAGAGACAGTAAATGCGAAGCCTAGGATCGACCTAAAAAAAAAAACTGCTGTCTATAGGGTCAGGTGAACATTATGATTCCTGTGCAGAGTGTTACACTCCTAAGCCAGTATCACCCTACTTTTTTTTATTCCTTCAGTATTGCAGGCGTTTTGAACCCTGTGTTACCTCCTTGAAGCCGAAGCCTATTGACAAAGGTGCTAAAGTGCCAGTGCTGCTATTTTATCTGTACATAATGTAACCAAATTGCAGCATGATTCTGCCTTTTATATTTTTAAGTTTTTTTCTGGGAGAGAAAGGGGAGAGAACCGTGAGAGGGGGAGTTAGGGAAAGAATCAACTGTTTGGTACACATGGTTTCGCCCCAGAAAGATTAATGGCTGAGTTGGCCATGCCACTGGTTGAAGCTGTGGTGCTCAAACTAGGGAGCTATTGTACATACTATTCGGAAGTCCTAATAGACTTATAGAAATGGATGCTCTCCTTTTTACATGGACCCAAAGACAGAAGCTTCTGTTGAATTCAATGTTAGGTAGGTTTGATTGTTTTGTAAAATGCACAGAGCTTGTTCGCAAATAGACTACTGGAAATGAAACATTTCGAAAGAAAACGGCATTGGTTTTGAGTTTTACTGGTGATATTTCCTGCCTACACTAAGAGATTGTGAGATGTCACATTTCCCTTTTAAATCACGTTCTCAAAATGTATTTGAAGGGGCATCTTGAAAAAAAATATGAAGTGAAGAAAAAGGTTGTATGCATTTCAAAGAGAAATAGGCCTTGGGAACAACCCTATAACCCTGGAAAGTGTTATTCATTTTTTGAAATGTGTATTGCGTAGGGGGCGTGGCTACGACGCCACGCAAGATGGCCGCGTTGTGCTGAACCTCCGCCTCACCGGACCTCTTCTTCATGGTTTCTGGTGTTTCCACGTCGTCTCCGTGAGCCTGCATGCATCGGAAAAGCTCCGGAATGTGAGCTGCCTCTAACGCGCCCACCTAATTGATTTTCTGACAGCGCGTTATTTATTGCCAGCCCTTCTCGACATTGGAGCTTCCTGTGGCGCCATTTCACGGTGTTATCTTCCCTCACAGAACGAGCGCTTCACTTCACTGCGCAGAAAGAGGTTTGCCTATGTTTTTCTTCCCTTGAAATGCAAACTTCAGCAGTGGACTGCTTTTGCTTTAAGACCTGAATATTCCTGTGCATCTTTTTTATCGGTGCAATTTATATCAGGGAATTTGGAGGTCTGTCATCACAGCATTATTTATGGCAATACCTTTGCTCCCTCGTTTAACAATACCAGCATGTGAATTCTTGCTGCATCATCCCTAGTAAACGAGTGGCAATTAACCCATGAATATTGGCAGACTGCTGTTGCTGTAATTTTTCATCTGCCTTATGCCTTCTGCGAGAGCTCCAGACCAGCGTTTTTTCTCATGATTCTTCATACTGCAGAGCTCTAATGCCTATGAATTTCCTCTAATGCAGATTATTGCTTTAAAATAATATTCTGACTGTGCCTCATTTCCAACTGTGCAGTTCATCTCATGGAATATGGAGGACTGTCATATCACCATTGTTTATGGCTACATTACTGTGCCCTCCTGCTGCACCGTTCCCAGTAAATGTAATCCCTGAATATTGGCAGACTGCTCTTGCTGTAATTTTCATCTGTCTTATGCATTCTGTTAGAGCGCCAGACCAGCGTTATTTCTCATGAATCTTCATACTGCAGAGCTCTAATACCTGTGAACTTCCTCTAATGCAGATCATTGCTTCAAAATAATCTTCTGCCAACGCATTGTCAATTTGCTACCAATGATGACCATCTTTCAGCTTGTCATTTCAACCCTTTACTGAATGTCTTATCCTCACGGAAGCGAATATGTAACTCATTGTTTGGCACTGGCTTCTACCTTCTGATGCTCCAGGATTCTAACTTCTCTTACATCCTCAAAGTCAAGTGACTATTTTGCGACCACTATAGTCTAGTGCGCATGCTAAATGTCATTCTGAGATGTGTGTTCCTCTCTTCATCATCAGCAGCAATTCCTCTGTGTAAATTGCATTTACTACCCAACGGAGCTTTCTTCAGACGCTTTGCCACCTCAGCTCTACTCACTGACAGTGCACCAGTGCTGTTCTTCATAGTTTTTTACTGACTTTCTGTTTATTTCATTACGCCTCAGGTGCCTCATGATACGCTTTCCCTAACTGCCATGTTCAGCTCCCTCTCTCTTCAACATTGCCAGCGTATACTACATGTGCAAGTGAATTATCAAACTTAGCTTTGCCTGTCTGATGTACGTTTTTGGATGTCTAGTCTCAACCAGGAAATTCTCCACAGATATAGACTAGTTTACCTGCTGGCACAAGAATCATTTCTATGGTAAGGCTACGTAAGCCTCAATTTGTCTTCACGCCCTCTGTGAAAACTCTGGTGGGTTCTCCATCTGGTGCACCTAAGTCGAATTCCTCCGTCAAAATGTCGACTCAAAAATCATCCTTGGCTCACTCATCTGTTGGTAAGCCCTCTTCACCGGCTACACCAGGCAAGCGCCTCAAACAAAATTCTCCTACACCAGAGGATAACCCCCCTGCCTCGCCTATTGATCAGATTTTGGAGGAACTACGAGCAATGCGTCCCTTTATTGAGAAGACGAGTACAGATATGCAGCTTCTGAAAGATAAGTGGGAATCCATGGATGCCCGAATTTCTACTGTTGAGCTCCATATTCCTGAACTTCAATCCAACACGCAACGTATTGGGGCATTGGAGAAGACTGTCCTCTCCCTACAAAAGCATACAGAAGATTTGGCAAATCGCAATAGGAGAAACAACCTCCGTATTTACAATTTGCCGGAAAATCTTGAGGGGGACAATCCGGTGACTTTCTTTACCACCTTCTTACCGAAACTCTTGGACTTGCCTCCTTCTACATCCATCAGTATACAGAGGGCCCATAGATTGGGTGCGAGAACTGACTCTTCTTCCAAACCTCGTGGAGTAATCATCCTCTTTTTGAAGTACACAGATCTCCTTTTGATGTTTGATGTTTGATGTTTGATGTTTGTTGGTTTTTGTATAGCGCACATACACTCCATGGAGCATCTTTTGATTCTTTCAGCAGCAAGGAACAAAAAACAAGTGACTTGGCAAGGTCAACGAGTCTACTTATCTCAAGATGTCTCCAATGTTACTGCCTCCAGACGTAAAGAATTTCTGGCTATGCGTCCTTCTCTACGTTCTATGGGAGCAAGATATGGCCTTTTTCACCCTTGTACTCTCAGAGTCACCTATCGGAACAAGACTTGATCATTTCAGGAACCTGGAGAACTACGGAACTTTCTCCTATTACAAAATGAAGAAGGAATGGATGCCTCCTCCTCTGCTTCGACCAGTGGCTGAACTTTGGCTTTTGTTGTCTCCATGTCTTGTTCTCTAGTAATCTTTCTCTGATTTCATGTTCCTCTCCGCATCACTTCTCTTATCCCTAAATATTCTCATTTTCCTTATCTCCTCTTTGATTGTCTCTCTCTTGCACCTCTTCCATTTACTTATTGTTCCTCTCTATATTCTAATTCTATCTTTATGTCAAATGTCCCGTATGTATGTCAATAATTTCTCTTTTTTCCCCAGATGGATATATGTCGGACGCTTCCTTCACGATTTTATCCCATCCTGTATTCCTTTTTGTCCGGTCTTGGCGTGGTCCTGCTCCTGACCCTGGTTCGTCCGTCTTGTAACGCATCACCACCTCCCCACCTTCCCCTTTGTGTACTTCCCCCTCCAGGTATGTTTAATACAGTCATCCTTTTGGATTTGTACTGTCTTCTATGCCTTCTCTCTTTTCTTCCTTCTCCTTCCTTTGCTGCTCTTCTCTCCCTTTTCCTATCCCTCTCCCTTTCTTTTTCTTTTTCATCTTCTACCTATCCTTCCTTCTACCTTTTTGATCATCTACATGGTTCTTATTTACCTACAGTTTGAATTACTAAATATACAGTATGTTATTGCATTTTTCACTTTTGATAAATTTACTACTCTTTCACCTTCAAAGTTGTTTCATGGAATGTGAAAGGATTTAATCACCCTATCAAAAGGCAAAGAGTACTCTCACACTTATCTTCTTACAATCCAGATATTGCTCTTATTCAAGAAACCCATCTCTCAGATATTGAATCCTTAAAACTAAAACGATTGTGGGTTGGAACTGTTTTATTTTCTCCTGCTTCTCAAAAAAAGAACGGGGTGGCTATTTTGATTCATAAACGCCTCCAGTGTAAAGTATTGTTAGAAGAAAAAGACGATGAGGGGCGTTGGATTTTGGCTAAACTACTCATTAATGCTATCCCAATTACTGTGTTCAATGTTTACGGTCCCACATGTTTTGACTCGTCCTTTTGGCCCTCCATTACAGCGAAATGTTTTCAATATAAAGAAGACTCTTTCCTACTAGGTGG